>NW_023614735.1:0-40001 GCF_013339695.2 Rhipicephalus sanguineus
TGAGAATGATTTTTGTTAAGGTATTTTGAGCCAGAGATGTTCTCTTTATGGCTCCGGCTCAACGGCGGTTGCCTCCGTGCGCTTGTCATCTGCAATCTCATTTTTCTGACTGGGTCGTTATAGCTCATGCTGGCGAGTCATTTCTGCGCGAAAGGAGCAGGCAAAGGTGAACACTGTCGAATGCGCAAGGCGACCACGCATCCCGCTGTCCTACGGCTTTACGTTTGGGACGGTGTCTCGTCCAGCTCTGGCGTCTCCGCACAGTGGTTTCTAACGAAATGCCTACTCTGTGTGTTGCCGAATCAGCTCTTCACTTTCTCGGATTCGGTGGCGCCAGCTTTAAGAAGAACCGAGAGGCAGAGCAGGGAGACCAGGCACGTGGTCTGCCTGCTCTGCCTCTGGGGAAGGGTTTCATGGCGTATGCGACAGGCATGTCACGTTATTCATGTCACTACCTCTATATCGTGTTCGTCATACACTCATTTCCTCCTATGATAATTGTGGTACATGACAATCTAAGAAGACTACCACGAGAACGCCCACATAGATAGATAGATAGATAGATAGATAGATAGATAGATAGATAGATAGATAGATAGATAGATAGATAGATAGATAGATAGATAGATAGATAGATAGATAGATAGATAGATAGATTAAAACCCCGGTGATACGATCACGGCTCGTACGAATTTCGGGGTGATACGAATTTTTCTGTGGTCCCGGCCAAGGCCCATTAGCCTGCAGTGTATTGGAGTTCGGTTGTTGCGAACCGATTTGCACCCCGCGACGTTTGATACGAACGTACGTTAGCGCACAGGTACGAACAGGTACTGCCTGCGCTGTCGCAGAAGACGCGGCAGTCTCGCGCGGGCGCGGGCATGCGCTCTGCGCCACCATAAACGATGCGTCGTTGCCTCCGAGATAGTGCGCGCGAACCTTGGAGGCCTTTAGGCGCCTTCGCGTTTAGATTACAGATGACGTTGACGTCGCGCTTTTTTTTTTCCGACGCGTTCACGCGTGCTTCTGTGTTTGAGGCAGCAGCGTCTTTGTGCTGTGTTAACACGTGCCTGCCACGTCGATGCAAGCCATGTCCCCGCAATCAGACGTTCTATGAAACAAGACTGAAACTTGGGCTGCTGGTCCGTTATGAAGTCCCATGAAAGGTGGACGAAAACCCCAGGAGATGAAGCGGACGGTCTTGGCGAAGGAGCTTGGCCTCTATCTATCGTGTGCAAAGGGCTTCTTAAGCCACTTTCGCCGCAGTACTCCGGTGTCATGCAAAAAAGCGTAGTAAGATTAGGAAGGGGCTACCAGCGGTTATGGGGCACAACACATCTGGTCCATTAATTACACACGCACGCATGCAGCGTATATCTACGAGTACAAGTATGATCCTTGACGTCTAAAAACTTTATTGGCAATCATTCAGAGGCGTTCATGACGTCGGTGCGTCCCTGAGAAACACTAAATCAAAACGTATGCCAACTTTCTTTTGTCGCATACTAATTTTTCGTGTTTTCTGGTGATATGAATTTCGGATGATACGAATTGATGATACGAATATTTTTGGTAACCCCGCGAGATTCGTATCACCGAGGTTTTACTGTATATATATATATATATATACATATACATATATATATAGATAGATAGATAGATAGATAGATAGATAGATAGATAGATAGATAGATAGATAGATAGATAGATAGATAGATAGATAGATAGATAGATAGATAGATCCGACTAAAGCGCCTTAGGATAAAAGAAAAACGCTTCGCATTTAAAACACCATTCTAAAACAAGTCAGTGTTCACTGCACGTACATTTGATAGGTAGTCCAAAAAACGGCAGAAAGGGGAGGGTGGAAGCTTGCGATGAGAAAAATCCGCAAACACGGGGTGGGTGCCTGAGCCCCCGCTCCGTGGAGCTCGAGCACCCATCCCGTGTTTACGGATTTTTTCATTTCATAGGTAGCGTAATTCCGACCGTGATGCGAAGATATAGAGGGCACACTGACACATCGCTCTGGTAATCTAGAAAACGCACAAATTAGATGGAAGCTCGAAGAAATGAAAAAAATATTGTAAACGCGACGGTGTGTCGCTGGCACCAACGCTTCGACAAGCGGACTTGTCTTCTTGAAGTCTTGAAGAAGACAAGTCTGTTCACGAATTTTTCATCCCGTCGTTGGCGCATTTCGATCGCTTCATAGACATCGCGAGCTTATTTCTCACGGTATACCGTGCTATGATAGTGCATTCACCAAGAAAAAGTTCTCAGGAACTTGATTTTTTTTGCAATGATATGTACTAAATGACTTGCATGTGAGCCTTTAAGCGAGCATGGTCACGTAGGCGATGACTAACACAACTCCTTGTTTGCCCAGTGTAACAGCGCTTACATGAGAACAGTTTCTTGTAGAGAACAGAACCACCCTCTCCACAAAGCTGCAGACATGTTTCTGTTTACGTAGACGGTTATTAGAACTTTCTTGGCTCACTCTACACGGTTATTAGAACCTTCTTGGCTCACTCTACACGGTTATTAGAACCTTATTGGCTCACTCTACACGGTTATTAGAACCTTCTTGGCTCACTCTGCGACAAAGAGCGGAAAATGCGGAGTGTGAAGAAGAGTGGAAAGTTTATTATGAGCACGGAAGGAACACTGCTCTCATTCCTATTTTGCCCCGTAATCTTTTTCACAGTTTGGCGTACCATCATGCGCGTATGTAAAAACAGCCATGCAAGAATGGGCATTGTCTTGACCACTTCTGTCGGTCGCGCGTCGTTATTGTTCTGTCTCACGGTGGGTAATATACACAGCTGGTTTTTCCTATATATATAATAGCGCAGCTGGTGTTTCCTATATATTGTAGTGAAGATGCAATAAAGAGTGGTTGTTAGTCAGTGCTGTGCCTGTCGTTTTAACCATGCATGCGTCGAAGTGTTTGTTCCGCTTCGGCATGCACCAATCAGCCTCATGCAGTTCGTACAATTCTTCGATTGGCAACGAATAGTAAAACACCATACGCATTTACTGTGTACAAAAGACAGTCACATATCGCGACCATTTGCGCAGTTCTGCGCAAGAGTAAAAATAGAGTCACAGCAGAGAGTAAAACAACACGAGCGATATGCGCATGGTTCCGTAAACCAGTCACCGTGCATGGAATAGTGTGAAAACACGCAAATGGTTAGTTGATAGTTTCACAGAAGTTGGTACACTTATCTGTATAACAGGACACATAACAACACATAACCATATAAAACGTGATCTACACCTATGCAGCATGCGCTATTAAAAATGTAGACGAAGTGATCTCAGTAACTGAGAAATTTGCGCGTGCCTTCGTGTATGTATGTTTGTGTGTGTGTGCGAGAGTGTGCTCGCGTAATTCTAACATCCTGTAGTGATGGCCACTTGCTGCGGTACACGTATGGTCGCTTGCAACCTAAGCATAAATGTAAGCTCCATCCACAGCCGTCGCAGTCCCACCCGGAGAGAATTTGCATAGATGCCTCATCCAATCATACTTGCTCATTTACCAGACGTCAATCATCTGTAGCGTATTTCAGGTGGGTGACTTTACGACACATGCCTCGCCACGGTGGTCTAGTGGTTATGGCGCTCGACTGCTGACCCGAAGGTCGCGGGATCGAATCCCGGCCGCGGTAGCTGCATTTTTGATGGAGGCGATAATGTCTGAGGGGCGCGCGTACTTAGATTTAGGTGCACGTTAAAAAACCCCAGGTGGTCGAAATCTCCGGAGCTTTCCATTACGGCGTCTCTCATAATCATATCGTGGTTTTGGGACGTTAAACCGCAGATATTATTATTATTATTATTATTATTATTATTATTATTATTATGACTTTACGATACATGCACATGTTTGTGTCGTTGGTTTTCGGACGAAAATTATAGGACTTCCTGCCAAACTTCATAAAAGATTCCGGCATCACTGCTCAGCCGCATGCATAGTTTAAGTATAGGGACGAAGAACCTTTAATTTTATAAGGCGCAGTATTTACATTATCAGCGAGAAAGTACTCATGGTTACAACGGAAACCACCTTGCACAGATTCGTGGCAGGCGCGCCGCAGTTCAGGAGGCGGAGCTTGTACTAATTCTCAGGTTGTAGCCTACTATATAGGAACCTGAAATATCTGAGAAACATGCTTCTGGAATGAAAGAAAGAAAGCTGAAGCAGTGTTACAAGACGACCGTGGCCTATCATTTCAGACTAACAAACATTCAGAGAGCGCAAATTCTGCAACTGCGCGTGCTCGAAGAACGATCATCGCTTTGTGTACAACGCTGATGCGGTTGAAAAATATGTGTGTGCCGCTTTGCCGCCACGGCATGACGTATACGAGAGAACAACGGGAAAGGCTTGCGCAGTGCTTGGTTCAGCCCTTTTTTGACGCCAATACGGAAAGTTGAGGAGGAGAAGAAAAGAGGAAGGAGAGGAAGGAAAGGCAGGGAGGTCAACCATACGCGCGTCCGGTTCGCTACCCTACGCTGAGGGAACGGGATTAACAGAAAGAGGGAAGAAAGCACTGCCAGGGTACATGTGCGCCTGTCCATTGCACGCCTGTAAGCGGTCGCTTAAACCAGTCGATTTTAAAAACAGTAGCATTGCTCGCGTCGCTTTGCTAGAAAGCAGCCACAGCGAGGTGCGTGGTCATAAATGCGCCAGTTTCACGATTTTAAAGGTGAGCTCTCGGGAGTTATTGTGGTTCTACTGTATAGTTGTAATAGATTTTTATTTTTTAGGCCAGACAGAAATGAAAAACAAATCTAAATAATATACCATATAGTCGGTCCAAAGCAAGGACCCAATTAATGGATGTTCTCGTTCGTGTTTTATGCCATTGGCTGGCGACCTTCCTCAACAACTTGTCCGTGGCATCAGGATTGCCTGCAACTTAAGAACAATTCAAGCGCAACGGCATTTCGTGAACAGGTGTCCAAACCTTCCTGTTCCCTTACTGTCTGGCAAATAATTCGTCGTACACTGGTTGGTCCGAATCGGATTCTAGTGTTCAACGTGGTCCTTTCAAATCGAACTCGCTACGCGCCGTTGCACACTCTCGCCCCGCTCTCCACCGATGCCGACGCACCACCATCACATGTTCATCTCCCCCACATGTGTTCAGTGAGAAATTAAACATTCCGTCAAGTCAGTGACGCCTGCTGAATAAACGAGTGGAGGAACAGAGTAGAATGTTCCGATTGTGCTATACCAACACTGGCAGGCCGGCATTCCAGAAGTGCGGCGAAACGCTGACTCGATAGGATAGCCATGGGCGGGCGCAGAGTTCCCCATTGGAGAGTGAGGCCGGTTCGTCGAATCCAAAAGACATCATGTTTCACAATGGATGAAAAAGAGAAAAGAAGATGAAGCGATGTCGTACTTTTCAAAAATGCCTGCCTTTGGTCCCTGGCCTTCCGGGAGTAAGGATGGGAAGTAAGCAGTTCTTGGAATGCAACATCGGGGGCCTTCGCCCGCCATTAGCGTAAAAACCTTCGTGACCATAAACCCGCTTTAAACAGTGACGGGGCAGGTCGGACTCGGTAAACGTATGGGGCAGACTTTGCACCCCCCCCCCCTTTAGGTGATTAGGGGAGGCGCACCTATAGATATAATATATAGAGCACTGAAGTTCTTAACTATCTGCTGTGACTCATCAGTGACGGTTATGAATCGTCATAATTTAGTGTTACCAACAGAAAATGGACGAAGTCGCGATAAGCCAAAAGTGCTTGCATCTCGGAAGCGAATGAGGTGACACGCGCATATTTGCAATTTCAGTGCGCATTTTTGTACCAATTGCGGATCTTGTCTCCACGAACTGTTTTTCGGATGTGAGGATCATGGGCAGAAGAGAAGTTTAAAATGAGCGGGAACCGGTAGAAGCTACGATATTCGGATAAATTGGTCAAAGCTCAGTCTCTTCATACGAAGAAGCAGTGAGATTGTCGAGCACCTGTCATTTAAGACTCTTCTATGGCCTTTCGTTGTTCCGATGGTATTACGCGTCTTATGTCGCAGCAGTCTATGATACTGGACAAGTTGTAAGTGTAGCTCCCATCTTTTATTGTGTTGATTCCTTACGCTGACTTAATTTTCTGTTTTTCTTTTTTTTTGCGCCGCACGATAGCTGAAATTGCTGGAGCCATTTCAGCCTCTAGAGTTCTTTAAACTACGCTGACAGATCTCTGTCAAAATGTTTACATTTACGAATCATGTCGTATACAAACCCCAACTCTATCGAGACTTTATTCATCTATCCATTCTTTTTTTTTCTTGTTCGTAGTATTTCATTCGGCATCCGTAAATATGGATAAAAATTTTTTGACGAGAAGCTCCAAGCACGCTGTACCGCATGTTGGCCTTTGCTTGTGTGAAACATCTTTTTCTTTTTCACTGCAAACAATAATGCACTACAGATTATTCGGCTCCTTGAATAATTATACATCTGGCATGAGCGGCCCGGGCATGCAATACAGCAACCTGGCAAAGAACAGTAACGTTTTGCGACACGGCGTCCTCATTCGGAGCCGCCACTTTTGCCATTCCTGCGCACTATTGTCAAACAGGCAGTGCCGTGTTTAGCGAGAAGTTGGACGTGGGGCGTTTCGGCAGGAATTTCTTTTTACCTTTTTAGGAATGCTCGCTGTCAGCAGATAACGATCACATGTAATTTGAGTGGGTTATTGAGCTCGGTATATGAAGATATATAGCATCACTGACAGTGCAATGATTACATTACGTAAATATTTACGCTGTAATGGCAATTAATTGTTGTAAACTGCACTGTAATTTATTATACCACTTCCACTTGCGTTAAGTTTGGTCTCCAGACCTTGGCATTGAATTATGTAAATTTCACGCATTTACCGACAATCGATCATAATGCGTGTCGCAAATATCGTCTGAAGTGCGGAGCAGAAGCGCAAAGTGAGCGTAACGCGGTAAAACTCCACTTATTCGGAGCATTATAATCGGGCTTTACAAACCGCACAGTATTTATCGCGCTGCTCTCGGAAAACTGGGAGAGCGCAAAAAAATCAAGATTAGCAAAATATGCACGGCGTGTCGACGGTGCGCAGGAATGTGACAAAAACACATGCGCGGCAGAGAGACCACCACTCGACGTACCCCAACATCCAGTAAACATGCACTAACCTCACGGAGTCAAAATGAAAGAAAGAATTGAGTACGCTAGCAAAACAACCAGTTTTGAAATAAATACGCTGCAATAACAGCCGGTTGTCGCAGTGATTCGCGGGCGTCTATTTGCACCCCAGACCCCAGGGTCACGTGACCTTAGCAGGGACGGCACGCATGACGACGTAGCACCGCCGTACGGCTTAAATGAAAGACGAGGTTTTGCGTGGCGTTGCGCAGGGAACCGCTGTTTTGCCTGTGTCAGTGGTTGGCCCGTGTCACTGAGGGGAACCAGTAACCTATGCGGCGCCGCTTCGCAGTTCCCACTATTATGTCAGCATCAATACTGCAAGAGCTATAGGGATGGCAGCGACGTGCCGGTCTACCGATTACGTCATACGTGAATTCTCTGGTCAGGTCACGTGACCCCGAACTGTTGCGGTACAAATAGGTTCTTCGCCATCAATACTTCAGACAGGAAACTTTTTTGACACGAAAGTGTTTTATGCCGGGGTTCCTTACGGCTAAACTGACGTATTTCCGTCACGGATACGACGTTGTAAAATATAAAGACTAACAGATGGCAAAGAAAAAAACTAGAAGAAAAAGTTCCGTCCCCGGAAGTCGAACTACCGACCCCTCGCTCCGCAGCACGCGGCGCGAAACGATGAGGCCACAGACGGCACGTTCTTCGCCATGCTAACGGCGAGCTATTTATATGCACCATTTGCCGGTGGCGGTACTCGGAGATCGGTGGTACATCAGCGTGTTTCCGTTATCGCTAGCGAGATGGCGCGAAGGGCTCGAAGAGTGCGCTTTAAAGATCGCCGTCCCACGTGTCACGAAGAGTGCGCGCCTCTACAGGACGTGGTCACCCGTGCGCGCGCTTATCTCTTGATGGCGGTGGTTTGTACGTCTTGTGCTCTCACCGCAAGTTTGCGTTGAGAGCACGAAGGTCACTTCGCTCACTGCAGCGGCCGCTTTTGCGAAAGGAGCGCGCTGCTCACACAAAAATAAGTTACAACTGTGACAGTTCGCGCTCATCCTGTGTATGTTCGTTCCGTGCGTCCTTTCTGCTTGAGCAGCGCGTTGCAAGTTTCGAGCTGTTGCCGTTATTCGCGTGACATTACAATTTGTTGCTATAGCATTCATTCCTTCGCCATTGGGGCGAAAGAATGCCCAACAAACGCTCAACTACGTCTGTGAAGAGTCGAGTCGAGTCGAAAAAACTTTTATTGCAAGGGAATTCAGGACCTCCCAGGCCCCCTGGGTCCCCGCGCGACCCCACCACACTCAAACGTTCATGTCTAATAAGTCCATGACGTTGGCAGCCCGGCGGGCGGCGATCTTCTGCCTTGCCGGGTCCGTGGAGCGTAGCGAGGTCTCCCAGTCCTCCCAGGTCTTGAGTGGCACCGACCCGCCGGGAGGAGGAGAAAGACGGACAGGCCAGGAGAATGTGGGTTAGGTTTGCCCTCGGTGCATTGCACAGAGGGCAGGAAGGTGGGGTGGGTCGGTAGTGGGAGAGGAGGGAGGGGGTAGGTAAAGTCCGCGTTTGCAGACGGCGCCATAGGTGCTGTTCCCTGGTAGTAAGGGAAGTGTGGGGGGGTGGGTATATTTGCCTTTCAGCACGAGCATTTGCAGTGAGCTCAGCAAAGGTACACGCACGCTCCTTCGAGAAACCCTCCATGAGATCCACCTGTGCCCGGTTTCTCGACCCTCGGGCTAAAGAATCGGCGGCCTCATTGCCAGGGTTTCCCGAATGCGCGGGCACCCAGATGAGCTCAGCGCTGCGGGAGGAAGGGGGGTTCTGGGTCAGCATGTGGAATGTGGTAGGGTGAACTCTGCCCCTAGCATAATTTAACAATGCAGTTTTTGAATCACTGAGGATGTAGGTCGCATTGGAACTGCCGAGCGCTAGCGCAATAGCGATCTCTTCTGCTTCTTCTGGTTTTGTTCCATGAGGTAATTCTTTTATTAATGGAGGGGTGTTCGGTGTGTAGGCCACCGCTGTGGCTCCGTGCTGATCGCATGCAGCATCCACCCAGATAGCATCCCGTTCCCCGCCGTACGCTTTATGGAGAGTTTCTGCTCTGGCTTTCCGTCGCTCGCGGTTTCGGTCGGGGTGCATGTTACGGGGGAGCGGTCGAACACAGAATGTTTCGCGAATTTCCTTGGGTAGGGACTTCAGGGAATCATGATTGGCGGGGATGCGAATTTGGAGCTTTGAAAGTATATGTCTTCCGGTAGGGGTGCTGGCTAGTCGGAGATATTGTGCCTGCAGATGTGCCTCGGTTAGTTCTTGTATGGTGTTATGCACACCTAACTCTGCCAGGCGTTCGTTACTGGTGTTTTTTGGGAGGCGGAGCGCTGCCTTGGTGGCTTGTCTAATTATAGAGTTTATTGTTTGGATTTCGGTCACATTAAGGTTGAGGTAAGGTGTAGAATACAATATTCTACTCATGGTATACGCGTGTACCACTCGCAGAGTATCTGCTTCTCGCAGGCCGTGATCTTTACCTGTCACTCTGCGTATTAGCTGCGTGGTAGCTGCCAGCGTGCTCTTTAAGCGTTTGATGGTTTCGGTATGCTTCCCATCTTGTTGCAGGTAGAGCCCCAAGATGCGAATGGTAGGAACCTGAGGGATCTCCCTACCCTGTACGCAGATTTTGATGGAAGTGTGGTTTCTGTTACCTTTTGGTGGAATCAAGAAAAGTTCTGATTTTTCTGGTGAACAGCTGAGGCCTACCTTGGCGACCTCATCCTGTATTACCATTGCAGCTGTCTGTAGTGTTTCTTCGATTTGGGCGTCCGATCCATATGTAGTCCACAAAGTAATATCATCTGCGTACAGGGTATGGTCAAGATGGGGGATGTTCTGCAGCTTCCGTGCAAGCGGAATAAGTACTGCATTAAAAAGGAAAGGGGATAGCACAGATCCTTGCGGGGTGCCTATGTTAGCTAGTGTGTAGCGGCGTGTACGAAGATTGTCTACACACATGGTGGCCGTTCTGTTTTGTAGGAAAGCCCTTATATAGTTAAAAGTTCTCTGACCAACCCTTAGGTCTGTCAAAGCATTTAGAATGGCTTCATGTTTGACGTTATCGAATGCTTTTTTGAGGTCAATTGCCAGGACAGCTTTGGTATGTGCAGGTATGAGGGGATCCAGAATAGCTGTTGTGAGCTGAAGCATGGCATCCTGCGTGGATAAGCCTGATCTAAAACCAATCATTGAGTCTGGGTATTGACCGGTATCGTCCATGTGACCGTTAAGTCCAGCAAGAATGACTTGCTCTAAGAGTTTACCTAGGCTAGAAGTAAGTGAAATAGGTCGCATATTTTCTGCGGTAACTGGTTTGTTAGGCTTTGGTATAAGGATGACCCTTCCATGTGTCCATTCCTCTGGCAATGTGCCGCTCCGCCAATGCGTGTTGAAAATATCAGTGAGATCTCGCAGGGGGTTGTCATCTAGGTTTCTAAGAGCGGCATTTGTTATGCGATCTTCGCCTGGAGTGGTGTTGCGGAGTCTATGAAGGGCTGCTCGAACTTCTTCTATTGTGATGTCCCTGTCCAGCTCACTGTTTGGTAGGCCGGCGAAGTCCGGCAGAGGAATGGGAGTGCCCTGCGAGGTATGGAGGGTCTTAAGCTTCTGTAGTAGTGCTTCTGTGTCGTATTTATGATCGTGTGTTAGTCGAGCAACAAGATTCCTATTATGGTGTTTACTTTGCATGGGATCAAGTAGATGTTTTAAAAGATGCCATGCGCGAGTGGTAGTAAGATTGCCTCTGAGATTCTCGCATATCTGCTGCCAATTCTGCCTACAAAGTTGTTGGCTATATTCGTGAATCTGCGTTGATAGCCCAGATATCTTACTTTGGAGCTTCCTATTGCGTTTTTGATGAGCATATCGTTTCATGAGACTTTCATGTGCTTCTATCAAATGGGCCAATTTTGAGTCCATAACTGGAACTTGGTGTTCCGGGATATACTCCCTCGTGCACGCCGCTTGGTCTTCAAGAACCTGTGCTGTCCATGTGTGCGCATCCATCGGCCCTGTTTGCTGATTTCTTTCCCGCTGCTTTCTAAAGTTATCCCAGTTAATTAGTTTATGTTTCGTTCTCGCTCGAGATGCGTGGGGACAACTGAGTTTAACTTCAATAATATAGTGATCACTGCCTAAAGTATGTGTCGTTCTATTCCATTCTAGGTTTTGGATGCGCCTACCCATAGTGAGATCCGGACTTGTGTCCATCATTCCTGTTGTTCCTTGTCTGGTTGGACAATCAAAATCGTTGAATACCGTGAGCTGTGACTGCTGAGTTTGTGTCATCAGTACCTCACCTCTGCCAGTAGTTTTCTTGTATCCCCAATCGATGTGAGCGCAATTAAAGTCTCCGGCCACTATGAGTGGAGTCTTATTTGCCGCTGCGGTAATTTGTGCTATTAGCTGGGCGCAGCGCGTTGCTGGCATGCTAGGTGGACTATAGATATTGGCGATAAGTAATGAATCTTGTCGGATGTCGATTGGGATAACCTCAAGGACAACATTGTGGACTATATGAGGGAAATTACGTTGTGTATGCCTTATGACGCGCTTGGTAAATGTGGACACAACCGGAGCACTATCATTTGGCGAGTGATAAGCAGTGTAGCCTGGGAGCGATATGCTAGTCTTAGGGTCCTGTAGGAGAATCAGATCTGGTGGGTGCTCTTCGTTTAGTATCAGCTGAATTAGCGCTTCTCGCTTACGGCGTATGCTGCGACAGTTCCAATGCCAAATTTTTAAAAGTGGAGGTGTTTTAGAATTAGGTGAATCACCTGCCATTTTGCTGCCCAGCACTACTGGAAATAGGAGGAGAATATGTTGTGTGGGGTGACGATGCCGCCTGCACATGATTGCTTGCCTCCGCCACCATTACGCCCAATTGTGCCCTGAGTTGGGCACAGAAGGTGTCTAGTTTGTTATCTAAAATTTTGAAGCGTTCATCAATAATGCAGTCGATCCGAGCTTCGAGAGTTGGGAATCGAGCCTCAATTGTTGGAGACGATTTTCGAGGAACTGCTGAAATTCATCGTGCATCTGTTTTTGAAAATGTGCTAGTTTCGCTGTTAATTTGCCTCAAGTTTGGCTTCAAACTTAGCCTCCAGCTCAGCTGTTTTGCCTGATTGCTCCAATTCAGCTGTTTCTTCTGATGACGGAGGAACTTCCTTTCTTTTCTTTTTTACAGGTGGTGTAGGGGTTGGGGATTCTGTGGCAGGTAACATCTGACTGCCTATGAGTGAAGGGTGACCAGGGGGTGGTTGTGAGGGTTGGGTAATGGCCTGTCGCAAGCCTCTTACCTCCTCTCGAAGGCGGGCCAGCTCCTCGTCCCGGGGGTCTGGTTTACTGGTGACTCGTTCTGCCCATGTGAGCTCCTCGGGGGTCTTCGATGGGGCTGATGGATGCCATCTTTGGAAGCCCTCTTGATGCAGCTGCTGTCTCCCGGTAGGTTCCCTGCGGGCTGGTGGCTTCGTTGTGATCTGTCGCTGTTTTGCTTTACACCACCCGGTTCCTGTAAGGTGCTCTCCACCGCATAGGATGCATCGGGGCACGCAATGACGACTTCTATCTTCCCCGTGATCTTCACCGCACCTTGGACATCTCGGTTTCTTCTGTTCCGGGCACACATCATATCTGTGTCCAGGGGCTCGGCAGTTTGTGCACGCTTCTGGTCGCGCTCGGTATGGCGTGCACAGGTGCACTCCACCATAGTAGAATATTCTACGGGGGACGGGTCCCTGGGAAAATGTTATAAGGATAGACTGGACTTGCCCATCCGTCTTGCTAGTAGGATTCCCGCTTCCGGATTTCTCGCTTGCAGTTCTTGTAGAAGCTCTTCTTCCGTTTCATCCCAAAAAGCGTTGGATATCACGCCTCGTACAGTTTCCGCTGCAGGGGCTATGTACGCGGCTACCACGTACGCTTTTGAATTCAAGGTGATGCTCTTTATTTTCACCAGGTTGAGGGCTGTTTCCTGGTTAGTTGTGGCTACTGTGCACGTATTGTTCGTTGGGTGAACGCGTATTTGCACTTCTGTGTCCACCGGTATCTTCGCTGTGGCGCAAAGGCAACGGAGTAGCAGCTGCGGCTGTATGTTGGGCATGAAGAGGCCTCCCTGTGAGCGGAAAATCACCTTGATGGCATGCTGCAGCAGTGGAGCCATTTGCCGACTTCTTCGCGTCACTTGCTGCGTTGCACGCAGCTGCGCCGGGTTCGGGCGGTACGTAGGACGCCACGCCGACGCGGTGAGCGTTTCGGTGCGTTCCTCCGGTGCCTTCTGTTTGTCGCTCGCTTCGGGTAGATCCTTCATGCGCGCTTTTGACTGGGACTTGCCTCGATAGGTGCCGATGATCGTAGTCCAGTCTGCTGCTTCGTAGTCTTCTTCCCGGAGGGTGGTTCCTTCGACTTGTACAACATCCATCGTATCGGTGCGCCGCCGAGCTAGGCCTCGCGCTTGGCTCAGCGCGGCCTGTGCGGCGTGCCGGTCTTCTCAATAAATCGGGCTGGTTCGGCGCAAGGATAACCAAACTTGGTGGGTGGCCTCCACTCACCTTCCGGTAGCGTAAAACTAAAATTGGTGATCCTTGATGCTAATTTACCAAAGCGGCCGCATCGGTTTTGCGGAGCCGATGTAACGTGCATCCGCACCCGCCGACGACGAGACGCTCCTCCGTGACTTAGAATAACAGAGAGCTGAGCTAGTTGGTAAGTATTCATTCTAAAAAGACAGGGCGTGCAAACACGGACACAAGAAACAAGTTAGGACACCACAAACGCCGACTAACAACTGAAGAGACGCACAACGGCTGAAAAGAAAGAAGGCACGAAACTTATTTGCGCATGCCCATGCAACAGGCGAATCTATCAATCCGGCACGCGTGGCGGTCTGCGTGGAAGATAACTGCTAAGGCATTTGATTTCATCTTTATGCAAGTTAATCGACGGTTGGCTCTTCAATCATCAGGCGCGTTTCATCATTTCTATGTCGGTACAAGACTGCGCATTCATCAACTTTTGGCGTGCACTTACAATCTCGACAATGTCAAGATAGATTAGAAGGTGAGCCTCCTGTTAGCGATCTCTTATGTTCCGACAATCTCCGGTTAATGCAGCGGCCCGTCTGTCCTACGTAGAAGCGGCCGCAGCTGAAAGGAACCTTATACACCACACTTGTACGGCAATCAGTGAACTTGTTTGTCTGTTTTACGAAACAAATATCGGTCCGCTTCTTGTCTTTTACTCCCTCATTCTTCCTCTGCACAGCAGCACAAATCTTACCTAGCTTATTGGCAGCCGCGACAACAACATTAACGCCATATCTAGTTCCTACTTTCTTTAGCCTGTGAGATACGCGATGAATGTACGGTATACCTACGACACGTTTCTTCCTATCGCTTTCTGCAACCATGCTCGGACTTAACACAATAGACTTCTTTAAACGTTCAGCGACCGTGGCCACTGCATCACGAGGATACCCTACATCTAAAACACGTGTAACCCTTTCAGCTGCGGCCGCTTCTACGTTGGACAGACGGGCCGATGCATCAACCAGAGATTGTTGGAACATAAGAGATCGCTAACAGGAGGCTCACCTTCTAATCTATCTTTACATTGTCGAGATTGTAAGTGCACACCAAAATTTGATGAATGCGCAGTGTTGTACCGGCATAGAACTGATTAAACGCGCCTGATGATTGAAGCATGGCATATCGAGAGTAGTGGTAGCGCATGCGTGAGCCAACCGTCCATTAACTTGCATAAAGATGAAGTAAAATGCCTTAACATTTATCTTCCACGTAGACCTCCACGCGTGCCGGATTGATACGTTCGCCTGTTGCATGGGCATGCGCAGATAAATTTTCGTGCCTTCTTTCTTTTCAACCGTTGTGCGTCTCTTCAGTTGTTAGTCGGCGTTCGTGGTGTCCTATCTTCTTTCTTGCGTCCGTGTTTGCACGCCCTGTCTTTTTAGAATGAATTCATTGTGACACTGTACGTGATGATTGTCGGTTGTTTCGCCGGTAGCGCATGTGGTATCCATGGGCTCCGATTATTTAGCTTCGGGAACTAATGTCAGCGCTGTACATGGCGACAATCGCGAGGCAGCATTGCTACTGGTACATGCATCCGTTGACTGTTCGAACGCAGCCCGGCCACGTTTAGTGGCATTGCCATGCTTCGTTCAGTTGTTACCTAGGGCTGAAAACGTGAAGGGTGGTCTGCAAGGACAGCATGACACTACTGCGTCCTTCTTAAGCCGCCGCTTCTTATATTCTATGAAATGTACGGGTCGTAAATGACGGCTGCATATTCTAGTGTAATTTGAAGATGTATTAGGATGCCAATTATCCCGCCTAATTCCTGCAAGCCACCTCTCCCGAACGCCCGCGGCAACTGGAATTTCATGCGCGAAAATTGACAGTCGGCGGCGTCAGCACGAGTGGTGCAAGAAGTCATTACGTGATGACGTCATATATGACGTCACAGATCAAGACATTTTGTGACATCATCGTGACGTGGCCTCACGTGAGTCATATTACATCTACGCTGGGTCAAAATGGGCCGATCACGGAGGCAGTGCATAACCGGAGCGGGGGTGGGGAAAGAAAAAGGAGAAGGATACATTCTAAAAAGCCAGGGCGTCCAAACACGGACACAAGACAGAAGTCAGGACACCACAAAGGCCGACTAACAACTGAAGAGACGCACAACGGCGGAGAAGAAAGAACGCACGAAAACTTATCTGCACATGCCCATGCAACAGGCGAACCTATCGATCCGGCACGCGTGGGGGCCATCGCGAAATATAACTGTTAAGACATTTGATTTCATCTTTATGCAAGTTAATCGACGGTTGGCGTACGCATGCGCTACCACTATTCTCGATATGCCATGCCTCAATCATCAGACGCGTCTCTTCATTCCTATGTCGGTAGAAGACTGCGCATTCATTGAATTTTGGCGTGAACTTACAATCTCGACAACGTAACGATATATTAGAAGGTGAGACTCCGGTTCGTGATCTTTTGTGTTCTAATAACCTCTGGTTAATGCAGCCCGTCTCTCCTACGTAAAAGCGGCCGCAGCTGAAAGGAACCTTATACACCACACCTGTACGACAATCAGTGAATTTGTTTGTGTCTTTTACGAAACAAATATCGGTTCGCTTCTTGTCTTTTACTCGCTCATTCTTCCTCTGCACAGCGGCGCATATCTTACCTAGCTTATTGGCAGCCGTGAAAACAACATTAACGCCGTATCTACTTCCGACTTTCTTTAGCCTGTGAGATACGCAATGAATGTACGGTATACCTACAACAGTTGCTTCCTATCGCTTTCTGCAACCATTCTCGGACTTAATATAATTGATTTCTTTAAACGCTCAGCGACAATGGCCACTGCATCACGGGGATAACCTACATCTAAAAGACGAGTAAGCTGTGCGTTAAAGCTATCACTCATTTTGTGCTCACACGACTTGGTGAGCGCAGACTTAAAGCAAGACATTTTTACATACCGTTTTTTACAACCTACGAGTGCTTCGACGGAAAATTTAATAGCGGTTTTGAATATATGGGAGCGTACTGCCAGCACACGTGGTTCTTCGGAAACGTTAAGGAAATGTCCAGACATTGTATTCCATTATTCTGAGGCGGCTCTTTAATAAAGTTCAGCCCTCCTCCATTTAATTGAAATTTTCCCTCAATGAGGTTACCACGTTTTCAAAGCCCTCACCACTACAAAAAAATCAAGTAATCGTCCACATAACGAAAACCCTAAATGAGAGAATTACCTAAGGCACCTTCCAAAAGTTTGTCAATCTTGCTAAGGTATAAATCACTAAGAACCGGAGCAGCCTTAGAACCAATACATATCCCTGATTTCTGCACATAAACGCCTTCCTTCCAACCTACCAGCGTCGACTTTCAATATATGGAAAGAATGTCTAGAAAAGGCCCGGTAGAAACACGACATTTATCGGTGAAAAACGTCTGGTGCCCTTGTTCGTTAATACATTCATTAATACATTTTAACAAGTCATCATGCGGCAAGGAGTAATAAATGTCTTCAATATCTATACTAAAAGCTTTACAACAGCCGGGGTTCTCCTCTGAGGGGAACTGAACTAGCGCCTGAGAATTACGCATACGAAAAGGGTCTGAAAAACTGAAAGAGGTTAAGCAGTTCTGCAAATAACTAGATGCAGCGACTTGCCAGGTGCCTTTCCCTGAAACACTTGCTCGAAAAGGAATCTCGTTCTTATGTGTTTTCGGTGAAAAAAATTCTAAAGTAAGTGATTTAGCCTTCTTGACATTACAAGCTATTCTCTCAAGATTACGTCTTAACAAAAGGTCGACAGCGCGTTGCCTAACTACTGATGGTTTAAGTTTTACCGTCCTATAATTCTTTGTTATGTCTGTTAATGCTTTTTCCGAGAACAAACTGTCCGGCATAATTACAAAATACCCTTCCTTATGTGAAATTACTGGCCCGAGTTTCTTCTCAACACAGTAATTAAAGAAAGACCGGACAGGATCAGGACACTTGAGATGCATATTAGAACCCTTGATACTAGCAACGCAGTCTGAAATGCAGTGGGAGCTCTCTTCTTCAGGAAGAAGTCAAGTGATTGTACGCGGCAAACTTAATACGTCTATTGGTTTGAGGTTCGGCTTAAAACAGTATTTGCGACAAAAAGCTCGGGTTTTGCAATGATTATCTTCTAAGGCAGCTCCTCCAAGGACTAGCAAGTTATTTTGCGGTGAAACTACAAAACATTTTCCTCTTACATGGTTGAAGTTATCGAAGTTTTACCCTCCATATGAATTCAGCATGCTGGTTAGCTACCCTCATCCAGTCGGCGTATAGCTGTTTCTGGCGGCGATCGTCACGCGGGGTACAGCAACGGATCTTGAGGCACTCCTGCTAAGATCTCATTTGACGCCAAGATTCCGCGATAAAAATGGCAATATCCTCTTGGCTTGTCCGGTAGATGATTGCAGAAAGCCGCACAATATTTCAACTGGGCAAATTCTATTCTTAGAAAACCATGAAAAAGTCCTAGCACGGACCAAACAAATAGCAAATAAAGAAGCCAAAGAGGCAGTATTTTAGAATTAATACTTACCAACTAGCTCAGCTCTCTGGTATTCTAAGCTTTATTTCTAGCACTCTCAGCCCTTTTCCGTGTTCCCCTACTTACCTAAACAATCCTGCCTCTTTAGCTTCTTGAATTGCTATTTGCTTGGTCCGTGCTAGGACTTTTTCATGGTTTTCTAAGAATAGAATTTGCCCAGTTCAAGTTCAACTTTTGTGCGGCTTTCTGCAACCAAAAGTTCATTTCATTTCATTTCGTAATATGCATCTCAAGTGTCCTGATCCTATCCGGCTTTTGGTTAATTATTGTGTGGAGAAGAAACTCAGGCCAGTAATTTCAGATAAGGAAGGGTATTTTGTAATTATGCCGGACAGTTTGTTCTCGGAAAAAGCATTTACAGCCATAACAAAGAATTATAGGACGGTCAAACTTAAACCATCAGTAGTTAGGCAACGTGCTGTCGACCTTTTGTTAAGACATAATCTTGAGAGAATGGCTTGTAATATCAAGAAGGATATATCACTTATATTAGAATTGTTTTTTTCACCGAAAACACATAAGAACGAGATTCCTTTTCGAGCAATTGTTTCAAGGAAAGGCACCTGGCAAGTCGCTGTATCTAGTTATTTGCAGAACTGTTTAACTTCGTTCAGTTTTCCAGACGCTTTTCTTATGCGTAATTCTCAGGCGCCAGTTCAGTTCCTCTCAGAGGAGAACCCCGGCTGTTGTAAAGCTTTTAGTATGGATATTGAAGACATTTATTACTCCTTGGCGCATGAGGACTTGTTAAAATGTGTTAATCAATGTAATAACGAACAAGGGCACCAGACGTTTTTCACCGATAAATGTGGTGTTTTTACCGGGGCTTTTCTAGACATTCTTTCCATATATTTAAAGTTGACGCTGGTAGGTCGGAAGGCGTTTATGTGCAGAAATAAGGGATATGTATTGGTTCTAAGGCTGGTCCGGTTCTTAGTGATTTATACCTTAGCAAGATTGACGAACTTTTGGAAGGTGCCTTAAGTAATTCTGTCATTAAGGACTTTCGTTATGTGGACGATTACTTGACTTTTTGTAGCGGTGAGGGCTTTGAAAACGTGGTAACCTAATTGAGCGAAAAATTTGAATTAATGGAGGAGGGCTGAACTTTACTAAAGAGTTGCCTCAGAATAATGGAATACAATTTCTAGACATTTCCTTAACGTTTCAGAAGAACCACGTGTGCTGGCAGTACGCTCCTAGATGTTCAAAACCGCTATTAAATTTTTCGTCGAAGCACTCGAAGGTTGTAAAAAACGGTCTCGTAATGTCTTGCCTTAGTACTCACCATGTCTTGCCTTAGAAATTGTTCCTGCTATTTACCCTCCCCCAAATGGTAACATCGTGCATTTTCTTAATTTTTTAGTCTTTCTTAGAATAAATCAACTCAAACAAATATGGCTTGTGTGCGGTGGCGATTTTCATATAAACCTTTTGGAGGACACTCAAAGCACGTGCGAGTTCTTATCGTGCCTTCACTCATCTGGATTTATAAATCTAATATCAACGCCAACTCATATCACAGTAACCAGTTCATCACTGTTAGACATGATGATTACGAATGCTGACACACTTGTTTCTAACGCCGGTACTATTTCATCAGACATAAGTGACTACTGTCCAGTGTTCATGCAATACAGTTTATCAAAAACAGAAAAGAGGCGTCAACATCAAGCTGTCCAAGTACAAAATATCACTGATGAGTCACTGCACGCTTTCAAGCGTGCCCTCAGCATGCATGACTGGTCTTTCGTTTGTATGATTAGAGATGTTCATGAAGCGCACTTAAAATTTATAGAATCTTTTACCAATATCTACCTTACTCATTTTCCTTTTAAAACATTCCAACCGTCAAAGAAAATAAGAAAACCTTGGGTCACATTTGCTATTAGGCGTTTGATAAACCGAAAAAATAAGCGTTTCCATGCATTCTTGAAATCGCGAGAGGAAAAATTACTACAGCAGTATAAATCTTTCAGAAATAAACTAAACAGCGCTCTTCGAAAGGCGGAAATAGCGTATTATGAAACGTTGTTTTCTGGTATCTGTACAATGTACCCTGATGCAGCTTGGAAAGCAATAAACAGTGTATTAGGACGCCACAAGGCAGACTTCGTGCCACGTGAAATTACGTTAAACAATCGTGTACTAACTGGTGCAATACTTGCTGATTCTTTCAATAAATATTTCACTTCTGGTATACCGCCAACAAATAATACCCTGCAAATCAATAGCTCAATTATTAGAAATGCTGACAGCATATTTCTCAACCCGGCAGACGAACCAGAAGTATTCAGAACATTTATGAGTCTTAAGAATAGCAGTGCATTAGCTATTGACAATCTTCAGATCGGTCCCATAAAATTTGTTTTCGAGCATTTAGCCCCTGTACTTGTGTACATACTTAATTTAGCAGTAGAGTCCGGGGAATTTCCCCCGTGAAATGAAGCGCTCTCGTGTGTCTGTTCTGTTTAAAGGTGCCGACAAAAATTTGCTGGGAAACTATCGCCCAATATGGATTATTCCGGTGTTTGCTAAGGGTTTCGAAAAAAATGCTAGATTCCAGATTATCCAACTTTTTCACTAGAAGTGACATTATAAGCGACGCTCAGTTTGGTTTCCGTAAAGGAAGGCCTACGGAGTTAGCTTTGTTAAGGCTAAAAGAAATTATTTTAGAGAACATCGAAAGCAGGCTTTCACCAAGGCTTTCGATCGCATTGACCATGGCACGCTACTTCATAGGTTAGAAATCTATGGTGTTCGAGGCACTCTTCTGGCTTTAATAAAATCATATTTAGCAGAACGATCACAATGTGTATGTTTAGGTAACCATCACTCATCTTCATTGCCTGTCCGTAGAGGTGTCCCGCAAGGAATTGCATTAGGGCCCCTTCTTTTCAATGTTTTTATAAATGATATTGTTAATATCAACAAGTCGGTAAAATTTATCATATATGCTGATGATGCCACGGTCTTGTTTTCCGGCGCAGATACAGATATGTTGATAGAAAGTTGTAATCGTTTCTTTTGCAATATTACATCATGGTCACTATCAAATAAATTTAAAATTAACCCTAAGAAAACGAATGTAATAAAATTTAGACCTGAAAATAAGATTCTGAACGGTAAACAAGACATTATTTGTGCAGACCAAAAAATAGATATTGTAGAAGAACATAAAATTATCGGTGTAACATTTTCATCTCATCTCAGTTGGGACTCTCACGTAAGTCATTTATGCAAGAAACTTTCTTTTACAGCGGGAGCTCTGTCGCGTTGTCGAGAAATTTTCCCTACACAAATAAAAGTCAGCATATATCAAGCCCTGTTTTAATCACATACAAATTACTGCTGTCTGGTTTGACTTACTACAACTCAACGTAACATCAACAGAATATTACTTTTGCAGAAGAAAGCTGTCCGTCACATTGCCAACACTGGTTATTTATCACCGACATCGACATATTTTCGCAAGTACAGTACAATTAAAATCCAATATATGTACGAGTTCCGCATCCTGTGATCATTTTACATATGTTCTTCATTTAAACAATTTATCGAGTTAACTACTGCACTGCAACGCAACACTCACGCTATCAATACTCGCAATGTAGGAGGATGGCTTATACCGCGCTTTCGCACTGACTATAAACTTCAGTCATTGAAATATAACCTTCCATGTATTCTTAATAAGCATAAACATTTACATAAACCTGCGCTAAATACATTACGTGAAATATTTCTGAATTACTAATGTATTCATACATTTCAATTATTTCTTAATGTTATACTACATTTCACTGTATATTGTTGTATATGATTAGTTACCATGCTTTTCTTTTATTATATTGTGTGGATATTATGCTTTCGTGTAGTTTACTGCCAGAATTACAGGTGTTCTGTTGCTGTTTTTCTTTCTTGTACTTGTAGTATTACAATTTATTTTCAGTAAATAACTTTGAGTATTCTGTTAGTGTTGTTTGTTGTTAGAAATGTGTTTATTCAAAAATCATTCCCTGTTACGCTTACACGGGTATTGTTATATGCTTTGTTTTTGTAAATATTTTTTACCATGTGTGATATGACTTGTACATTTGGTGCAAATATTTTCAGCTGTCACTTGTTGCCATGTAATTGGTCCTGTGGGCCCTAGTCAAGCTGTTTCATTACAGCTTTTAGCCCAGGAGACCATCCAGAATGTAATGTTTTCGTTTTATTCTGAAAAATAAAGAGAATGAATGAATGAAAAAAATGGTTGGTTGATCCCTCCGTCATAGGAATCGGTATAACACGAAAGTGAAACGTGTCGTCACAGAAGTAGTTTATTATTTATAGTGCATTGGTATATGAGAACTTGTACAATGCCTACTGTTGTTTGGCAGATATAGCACCGGTTGATGTGGACGCATCTCACTCACGTTGACGCCTAGTGGCACATCTCCGTAACGACGACAAACGCCCATGATCCTGATTTAACCCTTGTGGTAGCTGAAGTTCTTAACGTATACGTGGACTCCGCATATGGTGAATCCCGCGCAAAGATGGCATCAACAAGCAGACAATAAACACTAATGCTCGATATGCACTCCTTCAAAGTGTCGTGAAATGCGAAGAGAAACGCTACGCGCGTCGTGTCTTCCTTCTAGCCTGCACGTTACTTCTCACAGGGCGCGCAGGGAACGCGGAGCGACAGCCAGGCGAGCGTCGGAGAGCTACTTGTCGATATAGATGGATGCTATGAGCGAGGCTTGCGCTAAAACTGCCACCACACGGTGTGTTAAAGCGTTGACGAAATTAAACTTGTATTGGAAACGCGCCAAATGGGACAATCATTGCAACGGCGCGTTTTTTTTTTCGAGCCTGGTGGCACAGATGTCACCGCCCCGTTATAAAGGGGACGCTCATAGCATCCATCCATCCAAGATCACTCCCAAACGCAAGTGTGAAAGATAAAAGGCGCGTTCATGCCGCCTCCGTAATGTGTTTGGCGGTAGCTCAGTGGGCTAAACGCCCGCCAGCCATCGTCGCGGACCGAGAGGTCATGGGTTCGATTCCCGTTATCGGAACTTTTTCTTACAGTTTTTTTCTTTGCCATCTGATGGCATCCGTGACGGAAATACGTCAAGAAAGCCTTGGTGGGCCCCGGCATAAAACACTTTCGTGTTAAAAAAATTGGCCGCGTATCTGCGTGCTTCGCTGCAAATGTCGTGTAAAGACGATAGAAGAGGCGCTGTGTGAGATATGGACGCCATCTGGCAATACGTCGGGAAACATGGGTGCTGTGTTGCGTGCTGGTAGTCCCGGCGCAGCAGCAGGCGAAGACCGGCGGTGACCAACGCGACCGGCGGGGACGCCAGCCAGCCCGAAAACGCGGTTTGGCGCGAAGCGCTGAAGCAGAGAAACGTCCGCACTCAACGAGTACTCTCCACACACTCTTTTATTTACACGTCGCCTGGGTAAAACAGGAACGCCAGAGCGGCGCCCACAACCGGCAGCCTGAAGGCCGCCCACAACGCTGCTTTTTCATTTTTTAAATATTTTTTTCACCTTCTTGGCCTTCTCAAAACTAAAGTTTTTCAACACCAACCCATGGCATTCGTACAGTGCAATACAGAACCGAAACCGAAACACAACAATGAGCTCGTGCGAAGGGCACGGAGGAAGGCAAATTTCAGCGCAGTCGCATTTTCATCTTTGTTGAAACAGCGCTCACTAGACGACGAGGAAGTAAAAGAAGGCACAGTACAGGCAGCGCCTGTCCTGTGCCTTCTTTTACTTCGTCGTCGTCTAGTGAGCGCTGTTTCAACAAAGATGAACGCATACCAACTCGCTCAAGCTTCCATTCTTATGCATTTTCAGCGCAGCTTAAGAAACTAGGGTCCTTAAAATTACGTATGTATGCATTTTCTATTAAAGGAACACGCCACCTAATACTTACCTAGTGATGTTGCACCTCAGATATGCATGATATTTACTTTTTGATCGACAACGTTCACAAGTATGAACAGCCGAACCAGTTCAAGACGGCTGGCCCTTGGGCAAGTGGTTCAACTTTGGCCGAGTGGCTGAATCGAGGGACGTGCCGACAAACAGAAAGACAGACCAAAATTTCTGCGTTTAAGTTCCCCAAGAAAGACTATCGTCTTAAAAAAGTCTGCCCTCACCAAGTCGTGTGAGCACAAAATGAGTGATAGCTTTAACGCACAGCTTACGCGTCTTTTATATGTAGGTTATCCCCGTGATGCAGTGGCCACTGCCGCTGAGCGTTTAAAGAAATCCATTATATTAAGTCCGACCATGGTTGCAGAAAGCGATAGGCAGAAACGTGTCGTAGGTATACCGTACATTCATTGCGTACCTCACAGGCTAAAGAAAGTAGGAACTAGATACGGCGTTAATGTTGTTTTCACGGCTGCCAATAAGCTAGGTAATTTATGCGCCGCTGTGCAGAGGAAGAATGAGCGAGTAAAAGACAAGAAGCGAACCGATATTTGTTTCGTAAAACAGACAAACAAGTTCACTGATTGCCGTACAAGTGCGGTGTATAAGGTTCCTTTCAGCTGCGGCCGCTTCTACGTAGGACAGACGGGCCGCTGCATTAACCGGAGATTATTAGAACATAAAAGATCACTAACCGGAGGCTCACCTTCTAATCTATCGTTACATTGACGAGATTGTAAGTGCACGCCAAAATTCAATGAATGCGCAGTTTTGTACCGACATAGGAATGAAGAAACGTCTGATGATTCAGAAATGACATATCGAGAATAGTGGTAGCGCATGCGTGAGCCAACCTTCGATTATCTTACATAAAGATGAAATCAAATGCCTTAACAGTTAATTTCGCGTAGGCCCCCGCGCGTGCCGGATTGATAGGTTGGCCTGTTGCATGGGCATGCGCAGATAAGTTTTCATGCCTTCTTTCTTTTGCGCCGTTGTGCATCTGTTCAGTTGTTAGTCGGCGTTTGTGGTGTCCTGACGTCTTTCTTGTGTCCGTGTTTGCACGCACTGTCTTTTTAGAATGAATACTTACCAACTAGCTCAGCTCTCTGTTATTCTAAGAGAAGGATACACATGCCAAGATTACCTCACGTCAGCCGGTTTACCTCAAGGAACATCCGGTTTGTGCGTTTTGGCAGTGAAGAAAACTGAAAGGGCGTTGTTCTTGCTAGTTCCAACGGACCGGGCAAGTTTAGCAAGATCCAAGTCCTTACACAGAGCCACCGCCTTGCTTTTTTTCATTTTTTAAGCGCAGCAATCTCTGTTTGCTTCAAGCAGATAAAACCGGTGGCTTCGTGGCAATAGATGCAGATACATACAGTTCCAAGGCAAGAAAGGCAGTCGACAAGAACTTCATCAAGATAAAAGCAGGTGAAACAAGAGTGAAAAGCAAGGCGGTAACTCTGTGCAAGGACTTGGAACCTGGCAAAATATTTTTAGTAGTTTTTTAATGAAGCAGTTAAACCGCGTTGCTGTGAAAGACCCGTTTCGGACTGAGAATTCCTCGTGCGTTACCCGCTTTCTTTCCACGAATCCGGCGATAGGCTACTTATTCTCGATTGGTGTTGAGGCCTTGTTTTATTCTGTGCCGTACGATGAACTGTTTGCATGTGTCAAGAATTGCATAGAAGAGAGTGGTGCTGTTGCCTTTCAGAATGCCGCGGGCATGACTATAGAAGCTTTTATGTCCCTTCTCGAGTTTTATCTTAAAGTCACTTTCATCAGTTTTAAAGGAGATTTTTATATACAAAGACAAGGCATTTGCATTGGCTCCTGTGTCGCTGCTGTGTTGTGTAATTTGTTTTTGTGTTCTATTGACCGTGCCTTGCACCAACATTTTAAAGGGGGGGAGGTTTTGAAAGTTTTCAGATATGTTGACGACTTTTTGATCATTTTAGAGCAACTAACCACCACTTCATATCAGCCCATCGTTAACAATGTTTTAGCGGCCTTTTGCCGTCTCGGGAAGGGTTTGGTGTTTACGCACGAGTTGCCGACCGATGGTGCCTTGCAGTTTCTGGATTTAAGTATGAACCTGCAGGAGCGCCACGCCTGTTGGCTTTATTCGCCCAGGTCTAAAAAAGAATTGCTGCCATTCGAGTCGGCGCATTCCAAGACCGTGAAAAGGGCCATAGCCAAACACTGTCTAGAGTCTGCACTAACCAGGTCGTGCCCACACGTCATGCAGAAGGGCTTTCAAAACCAATTGGATCGCTTGACCTTGGCTGGTTTCCCTCGCACGCTCATTAACGCCGTCGCCGAGTCGCTCCTCCAGAAGTTCAAATGTGAACACCACAGTGCTGGGGTTGAGCAAGAGCGAGGAACGGTGAGACCTGAGGTCGTCCCGTATATGCACCGGATTTCACACAACTTCAAGAAGGTTGCTAACAGGCACGGCGTGCCAATTGTTTTTTCCGCGCCACGGAAGCTATCTCAGCTTTGCCCGCGTATTCTAAATGGCGGGAACAAGAAAAGTGGCTGTGGCAAGAAGCACGCAAACTCATACACAAAATGTGCCACCGGTGTTGTTTACGAATTTCCGCTCTCCTGCGGCAAGACATACGTCGGCCAGACGGGAAGATGCGTGAATGAGCGTGCGCGGGAACACGAGCTGTCACTAAAAGGTAAAGATGGGGCACATTTGCCGGCCCACTGCAGTTCCCACAAGTGTGAGCCGTATCTGCACAAGATTCAGATTCTTGGGAGAAGCAGGGACACCACTGCTCGGGAGCTGTTGGAAGCTTTTCACATAAAAGCACGAGGTTTATTATGCATTAGTGACACTTCATTGTTCCTTTCGCAGGCAGAGAGCACGTTCTTGCATCGCAGGTTGTGATTAAGATGGTATCCGATTGTTGTGAGCCTGCCCTTTTGCGCATGTCTATACCTCTGTATTGCATTGCACAAAACGTTATCTGTTCGTTGTTTGCCTCGCTTTCTGCGCATGTGTTTGCGTATATATATACTACTGCAGTAAATTTGGAATAAACAGTCGAAAGTTTGCGCTCCCCTTATCCCTCCCCTTGTGTTTTCTTTGCGCGAAATAGCCACTTCCGTGGCTTCTGAAAGAACCCTACACGGTCCCTACGGTTATCGCCGTCTGGTGGCCGCCGGTGGAAGGCATCATTCTCCGTGCCATCGCGACGCCCGCGGTCGGCACACTTACTAGTAAGTATCTTCTAGGCACTATAGTATAGTATAGTAGCTTGTTATCGGCGTTCCCGTTGAGCCGCCGCGTACGGCGTTTTACGTTCGTTTTTATTAGGGTGCTTTGATGCACGTTTTTTCCACACACATCGAGGCACACTAGTTTTCATCCCTGGCAGAGAGAGAATGCGTGGTCTGGAACGCGCTTCTGGCTGTGTTCCAATTCTGGACAGCATCGTAGACAGTCTACGCCGACAGCTTAGAAGACAGCATCGAGCCCCGGTGCTCCGAGAAATGGAACGCAACTGGATGACGCCTGCGCGACGTGACGCCACCTCATGTGGCCAAGAGAAAGCTAAGAAAAACAAACGTCACTGCTATTTCTTTTCTTTCGTGTTTAAATCTACGAAGAAATGAGCGTAGCTTACATTGAGCGCCTGGAAAAGCGTCTCCTTGGGTGCAGACGACCATGCCGGCGAGAACCGAGCTATCCGAGCAGTTCACTGAGCCGCCATGTTGCTTGGACAGCATAGTAGCCTGCATCGTTTTTGTCTCCGATGCCGTCTTCTCGAGGCTGTCTATTTTGCCGGCTACGTGAGAAATGGAATGGGACTCAAGATGGCCTCTGTCCATTTAGCTGTCTCTTCAGCCGGCTTCGGTGATTTTTGGAACACACCCTATGGGTTTGTTCCAATAACCACAGTATTGTGATTATCACCTATGCGAGCAAAACTTGTGCCGGCGTCAACCTTGCGTCAGAAATTGACACACTGATATAAGCTGTATGCTTGCAGGATTTTGGTTCACGTGTGCATGATTATCACGTGTGCATGATTATTCACGTGTGCATGCGATTATCACATATAAATAGAGGCGTTACATATTCGGCGCTGGGGCCGACAGCTTATCGGGCTCGTACAGCGGTGCGACAACGACCCCGGATTTCTTCGCTCGCTGTCTCCCTCTCTCCGCGCAGCTTGGTTCTTTTATAGCACTGGGCGATCGCTTGCACCAGCCAGGAGTTCGAAGCCTCCAATCAGGAACCGCCGTTGGTCGCTGGCTCGAACCGGATCCGCGGATGAGAGGGCTTGCTGCACGTTGCGGGAGAAATTTCCGTCGATTGCGTCAGACGCATCGCCGGAGTTGCCGGGGATTGCGTAAGACTCCCGCCTCGTTGCATCAGCTGGTGTTGACGCTGGTTGCATCAGCCGCATCGCCGGAGTTGCCGGGGATTGCGTAAGACTCCCGCCTTGTCGCATCAGCGGGTGTTGACGCTGGTTGCGTCAGACGTTCTACCAGCTTGAATGCCTTGTCAAAGCAAGGAAGCTTGGGTTGGGAGCCCTGGCATAACAATAGTCACTTCGCGCTGAGAGCGCATCACGTAGAAGGGTATACGAGCCGCCCACTGTGATAGCTGTCGAGATAGCGCGCAGGCCAGCGATCGCGACCGCGCCCTTAGATTAAAAGTTCAAAGTGGCTACTCGTGTGGCAACCCCCTTCCGCCCCCCACCTGGCGTCTTTTCATGGTCGTTAAAGACGGGCGGGGCATTTCCTGTCTGCTTCGACGACAGGCCTCCCGAGCGGGGTGATGTTATCGCATGCACTCTCCGAGCGACGGAAATGGGCCGGCTCGTTTGATCTCTGCTTCGGCCGCGTTCGTCGCCCCCGCTCGCGCGCTTTTATCCGCGCGATCTTATCAATTTGGACTTCATACTGGAAGGACATGACGGCGACGGCAAAAACCCGTCCAGACTGTCCATATAATAAAAAAGTCACAGTTTCGCCGCAAGGGCGAAGCAATGAATGCGATAGCAAGAACAGCGGCCCGTGATGGACGCGCTGCAACTACCGCGCGTTCATCACTACCCTGCCGCTACTAGACAGTTTTAATTTCACGTACGTAGGGACTTCACGTACGCAAACGTGAAAAGTACACGTACGTTACGTGCACGACATCTGAAACGCCTTTAGCTACACGTACGTGATGCGCGGTGAGAGCTACCACGTAGCTCCATCTGCTGGGAATCATGAACACTGCGGTAGCTTGTTCGAGCGCCCGCGCGAGCAGACAGCGGAAGGGCAAGATTCTCCCTCCGCAAATATTAGAAGAAGCGAGAGAGCTGGCCGACGCCTTTAAGTGCGCCCGTCGCGCTCCTAGCGCCATCTCGCTGGTAATAAAGAAACGCTTATAAGCGCCTGACGTCTCGGAGGACTGCAAACGGTAGAGGGTGTGTATATACCGCTCGCCGTTAGCTACCTGAGGGAACTGCGCTTTGTGGAATAGTGCTTAGCGCAGCGCGCTGTGAAGTGAGAGGACGCTGGTTCGATTCCGCGCTTCGTAAGCATTTTTCTTATTTATTTTTCTTTCGGACATTGATGTATATTGTCGCAACGCGGAACGAACAGGATACAGGACCACGGTGCGACAAGAAAAACAAGGTCTGTATTGACAGATAAAAAAAGCAGACGCTTCAACGTCGTTTTCCTCAGAGAGAGACCATGGTTGCTGCTCGTGCTCCTCACTTCGTTGTCCTCTGTCAGTCTGCCGGCTTTTAGTCGTGACATCAGCCTCCCTTCCAAGAAAGCATCGTCCCGATGCTTCATAACCACAGGGGTTTGTACTCACTGGCAGCGTATGATTTCATTCGGACAAATAGGGCTTCATCCGAACCACGTGTGCGACTTCTGGTGCATGCCTTTTACGCCTTGAGCCATGAGCACTATCGGGAACAACCTCATAGTTGACGTCAATTAGACGTCGCAGAACTTCATACGGCCGGAAGTACCTTCTTAACAGCTTTTCTGATAGGCCACGACGTCGAATTGGAGTCCACACCCAAACTTTCTCTCCCGGCGTGTATGATGCTCGTCGGTGACGCAGATTATATCGCATTGAATCGTAGTCCTGCTGGCGACGAATACGTATGCGCGCAAGTTGTCGGGCTTCTTCAGCAAGCTGGCTGATGTAATCAGCATCCGTTTCGGCTCCTTCGCACTCATGTGGCAGCATAGCATCTAGCATAGTTGTCACTTCACGACCGTGGAGAAGGCGGAACGGTGTCATTCGTGTTGTTTCTTGGTGAGCCGTGTTATACGCGAACGTGACATACGGCAAGATCTCGTCCCAGTTTTTATGCTCCACATCGACGTACATGCAAAGCATATCCGCAAGTGTCTTGTTGAGGCGCTCCGTCAGACCATTCGTTTGCGGATGATACGCCGTTGTTCGCCGGTGGGATTTGCCACTATATCTTAAAACTGTCTCTAATAGCTCGGCTGTGAATGCAGTTCCCCTGTCAGTTATTACCACTGATGGAGCGCCATGCCTCAGAACCACATTCTCTAGAAAAAATCGAGCTGCTTCACTTGCAGTGCCCCTCTCCAGAGCCTTCGTTTCGGCGTAGCGAGTAAGGTAGTCTGTGGCTACTATAATTCATCTACGACCAGCCGACGATGTTGGAAATGGGCCTAGGAGATCCATTCCGACTTGAGCAAATGGAGTACCAGGGACGTCAATAGTATGGAGCAGGCCTGCTGGTTTGACGGGCGGTACTTTCCTGCGTTGGCAATCAAGGCATGTGCGAACGTACTGTTGAACGGTCGCCGTCACTCTTGGCCAGTAGTACTTCTGCCTCACTCGGCACAGCGTTCGCGTGTAACCCAAGTGGCCGGATGTTGGTTCATCATGGCATGCCTGTAATACTTCGCTCCTTAGATATGTTGGAACGACGAGTAAGTAGTCGTTTCCGTTCGGCGTAAAGTTCACTTTATACAGGACGTCACTGCGCAAGCAAAATGATGATAGTCCTCTCGCAAACAGTTTCGGCACAGCAGAAGTGCGACCCTCCAAAAAACGAATTATGGGATCCAGTTCCGGATCGTCTCGCTGCAGCTGTGCTACTGTAGTCGTGTTTGCAACTCCGACAAAGGCTGCGTCGTCATCTTCTACATTCGCAGGTTCGTATGGAGCACGAGAAAGACACTCGGCATCTGAATGTCGCTTTCCCGATCTGTAGACAATAACCATGTCGAATTCTCGAAGCTTAAGGTTCCAGCGCGCTAATCGTCCTGATGGGTCTTTTAAATTCGTCAGCCAAAAAAGGGAGTGATGGTCACAGACAACATTAAAGGACGGCCGTACAAATATGGGCGGAACTTTATAACCGCCCACACCACCGCAAGACACTTTTTTCTGTGGTGGAATAATTGTCTTCCGTGCGGGAAAGGGTTCTGCTCGCGTAAGCGATTACTCGTTCAGCGCCATCATGCTGCTGTACGAGTACAGCGCCTAAGCCGACGTTGCTGGCGTCGGTGTGAACTATTGTCGGGGCGTCTTCGTCAAAGTGTCCGAGGACCGGTGGCTTTTCGAGGCGTTGCCGCAGCTCGTTGAACGCTTTTTTGCTGCTCGTCGTCCCATACGAATGCGACGTCTTCTCTGGTGAGGCGCGTCAGTGGCGAGACAATGCGTGAGAAGTTCTCAATGAAGCGTCGATAGCAGGCGCACAGTACTAAAAATCGTCTGACTGCCTTTTTGTCAGTTGGTGCTGGAAAATTTGCAACGGCAGCTATCTTTTCGGGGTCAGGCCGCACACCTTCACTGCTGACAAGATGCCCCAGGAAGAGAAGCTCTTCGAAGCCAAAGTGGCATTTTTCGGGCTTAAGCGTTAGTCCAGCAGAATGTATAGCTTGAAATACTGCGTGCAGTCGATTCATGCGTTCTTCAAATGCCGCAGAGAATACGATGACGTCATCCAAATACAGTAAGCACGTCTGCCACTTGAGGCCTGATAGCACGGTGTCCATTAGACGCTTAAATGTTGCCGGTGCTGAGCAAAAGCCGAATGGAAGTACTTTGAATTCATAAAGACCATGAGGTGTCACGAATGCTGTTTTTCCCCGGTCCCTTTCGTCGACTTCTATCTGCCAATATCCACTGCGTAAATCCATCGACGAAAAATAACGTGCATGCCGTAGTCGGTCGAGTGAATCGTCAATACGTGGTAGCAGGTAAACGTCTTTTTTTGTGACCTGATTGAGCTTACGGTAATCCACGCAGAAACGTAAGGTGCCGTCTTTTTTCTTCGCTAATACTACCGGTGACGCCCAAGGGCTCTTCGACGGTTGGATAACATCATCTTGAAGCACCTGTCACACCTGACTTTCAATGGCTTCTCGTTCCCGCGGAGCTACCCGGTACGGGTTTTGCCGTATGGGTCTGGTCGCGTCGTCCGTTTTAATTCGATGTTTTGTCAACGGCGTTTGATGAACTCTGGAAGTCGAAGAGAAACAGTCCTGAAACTGGTTAATTAGCTCGAGGAGGCTTTGCTTCTGCGCAGGCAGTAAACTTGGGCCCACATCAACGGATAGAGGTCCGGGCGGCGGGTCAGTTGAATCATCTTGCTGAACAGTCAAGCAGTCTGTCACTTCAGTGAGCTCTTTCACGTACGCGACTGCCATACCTCTCGTAAGGTGTCGGTGCTCGCAGCTGAAATTCGTAACAAGGACTTGCGTGTGTCCGCAGTTTATGTTCACGATGCCTCTTGCAATAGACAATCCATGACTGAATAGCAGCGTCGGAATTTGCTCGGCAGTTGCTCGGCAGGAACGGTTTGCGGGATTGGACTGACAGTGCCGCTCCGGGGAGGAGTGTTGAGCATCAGGCGTTGAAGTCCAGCACCTCCACCAGTGTACCAACGCGGAACGACAGGACACAGGACCACGGTGCGACAACAAAAACAAGGTCTATATTGACAGACCAAAGAGCAGACGCTTCAACGTCGTCTTCCTCAGAGAGAGACCGTGGTTGCTGCTCGTGCTCCTCACTTTGTTGTCCTCTGTCAGTCTGCCGGCTTTTAGTCGTGACAATAAATACATACTTATACATATACGCAGCATGACGGCGGCGACGGCAAGAACCAGCCGAGACTGTCCATATAATTGCTATCGCAATAAAACATGGCTGATCCCTCTGTCATAGGAAGCGGTATTACACGAAAGTGATGTGTCTTCACAGACGTAGTTGAGCCGTTGTTGCGCAATCTTTCGCCCCAAGGGCGAAGGTATGAATGCTACTACAACAAATTGTAATGTCACGCGAAGAACGGCAAGCAGCTCGAAACTTGCAACGCGCTGCTCGAGCAGAAAGGACGCACGGAACTAACATGCACAGGATGAGAGCGAACAAACTGTCACATTTGTAACTTAATTCTGCGTGAGCACCGCGCTCCTTTCGCAAAAGCGGCCGCTGCAGTGAGCCAAGTGACCAAGTGACCTTCGAGACGTACAAACATTTACCTTGTACAAACCACCGCGATCACGAGATAAGCGCACGCACGAGCGACCACGCCCTGTGGACGCGGGCGCTCGTCGCACCGGCGACGACCTTTCAAGCGCGCTCTTCGAGCCCTTCGCGCCATCTCGCTAATGATAACGAAAACACGCTGTAACACAGATCTCTGAGTACAGCCACCGTCATATGCTGTATATAAATAGTTCGCCGATTGCATTGAGAAGAACGTGCCGTACGTGGCCAAATCGTTTCGCGTTACGCGCTGCGGAGCGAGGGGTCGTAAGTTAGATTCCCGGTGACGGAACTTTTCCTTCTGGTTTTTTTTTCTTTGCTCACTGTTCGTCTTTATATTTTACAACGTCATATGCGTGACGTAAATACGTCAGTGGAACCGTGGTGGACCCCGGCATAAAAAACACGCCGTTGCTACGACCGTCACATTCGTCGCGTTTCCAATACAAGTTTAATTTCGTCAACGCTTTAACACACCGTTAGGTGGCAGCTTTAGACCAAGCCTCGCTCATAGCATGCATTCATATCGAAAAATAGCTCTCCGACGCTCGCCTGGCTATCGCACCGCGTTCCCCGCTCGTCCTGTGAGAATTAACGGCCAGGCTAGAGTGAAGACACGACGCCCGTAGCGTTTCTTTTCGCATTTCACGACACTTTGATGGAGTGCATATCGAGTATCAGTGTTTATTATGTGCTTGTTGATGCCATCTTTGCGCGGGGTTCACCATATGCTGTGTCCACGTATGTTAAGAACTTCAGCTACCGCAAAGGTTAAATCATAATCATGGGCGTTAGTCGTCGGTACCGAGATGTGCCACTAGGCGTCAACGTGATGCGTCCACATCAAGCGGTGCTATGCCTTCCAAACAACAGTAGACATTGCACGAGCTCTCATATACCAATGCACTATAAAACAATAAACTACTTCTGTGATGACATGTTTCACTATCGTGTTATACCGATTCCTATGACGGACGAATCAGCCATTATTTTAACACGAAAGTGTTTTATGCCGGGGTCCACCAAGACTTTCGTGACGTATTTTTGTCACGAAAATGACGTCGAAAAAATGCACTCGATCAGACGGCAAAGAAAATCTTAAAAGAAAAAGTTTCATCAACGGGCGTCGAACCCACGACCTCTCGGTTCGCGGACAACACATGCCGGGCACGTTATCCACTGCGCCACGGTCACAAACGCTTGGGCCATTACAAACGCGCCACTTTCCTCTCACAGTGCTCGGTCGGCAGGGTGGTGTCGCCGTCTCTGAGGGTAAACTGAAGTACTATGCATTATGACCGCAGCTTCGGCGATTAGCTCCTGCAATGCGTCGTTGCTACGCCCCTACGTTGCTACGTCCGTCCCTTTTGGCGCGTCTCCAATAGAAGTGCGATTTTGTCAATGCCTTAACAAACTGCGAGGTGCTGCCTTTAGCCCTAAAGCCTCGGCCTCGCTCATAGCATTCATCCATATTTAATATAACTCTGCGACGCGCACCTGCCTCGCCTGGCTGTAAAACAGCGTTCCTCGTTTACGCTCGCTTCGAGAAAAGACGGGGCCGGGCTAGAGGGTAGGCACGACGCGCGTTGCGTTTTCCTCTGGTTCCGCTGTGGTGTTCAATAACTCTAATATGCGGCGGGATGGCCACGTTAGCTTAAGTTCTGCGTCTAATCAGCGACGCTCTTCTGGCTGTCACACCGCTTTCTCTGATTACGCTCCCACCATTAACTACTACACCTACCACAAAGGATTGTTTAATCATTGATAATGGGCGTTAGTCGTCGGGATGGAAATATGCCACCAAGCGTCTACGTCGGTGCATCCACGTTAAACGGCGCTATAGCTGCCAAGCATCAATATTATTTGTGCAAGCTCTCTTATATCAATGTACAGTAAACCTTCAACTACTTCTGTAAAGACACGTTTTACTTTCGTGTTATACTGTTTCCTATGGCGGAGGGATCAAGCACGTTTTTTTTTTCTAATAATAATTATTTGTGGGAATTTATGTCCCAAAACCACGATATGTTTATGAGAGACGCCGCAGTGGAGCGCTCCGGAAATTTCGACCATCTGTTGTTCTTTAACGTGCACCTAAATCTAAGTACACGGGCCCCTGTCATTTCGCGTCCATCGAAATTGGGCTGCTCTGGCCGGGATATGATCCCGCGACCTTCGGGTCAGTAGTCGATCACCATAATCACTAGAAAACCACGGCGAGTTCTTGTTTTCAATATTCCTTTTCGTGGGTTAAGTACGCCTTCTGTGCTGTCTGATGCCCATTTATGTATGCTGTTAAATCTCTTTTATTCTTCGCTGTTTCTGTGTTTCAACGTTACCCTTTCGTCCTGCCCTAAACCAACACGCAGTTCTTGTTTTGTTTGTTTTTTTAACACGGAAGTGTTTTGCTGGGTCCACCAAGTACTTCCGTTACCGGATATGACGTTCATAAAATAGACGCCAACGGGTGAGAAAGAAATAAAAATTGGCCGCGTATCTGCGTGCTTCGCTGCAAATGTCGTGTAAAGACGATATAAGAGGCGCTGTGTGAGATATGGACGCCATCTGGCAATACGTCGGGAAACATGAGTGCTGTGTTGCGTGCTGGTAGTCCCGGCGCAGCAGCAGGCGAAGACCTTTGCAGAGAAACGTCCGCACTCAACGAGTACTCTCCACACACTCTTTTATTTACACGTCGCCTGGGTAAAACAGGAACGCCAGAGCGGCGCCCACAACCGGCAGCCTGAAGGCCGCCCACAACGCTGCTTTTTCATTTTCTAAATATTTTTTTCACCTTCTTGGCCTTCTCAAAACTAAAGTTTTTCAACACCAACCCATGGCATTCGTACAGTGCAATACAGAACCGAAACCGAAACACAACAATGAGCTCGTGCGAAGGGGACGGAGGAAGGCAAATTTCAGCGCAGTCGCATTTTCAGCTTTGTTGAAACAGCGCTCACTAGACGACGACGAAGTAAAAGAAGGCACAGGACAGGCAGCGCCTGTCCTGTGCCTTCTTTTACTTCGTCGTCGTCTAGTGAGCGCTGTTTCAACAAAGATGAACGCATACCAACTCGCTCAAGCTTCCATTCTTATGCATTATCAGCGCAGCTTAAGAAACTAGGGTCCTTAAAATTACGTATGTATGCATTTTCTATTAAAGGAACACGCCACCTAATACTTACCTAGTGATGTTGCACCTCAAATATGCATGATATTTACTTTTTGATCGACAACGTTCACAAGTATGAACAGCCGTACCAGTTCAAGACGGCTGGCCCTTGGGCAAGTGGTTCAACTTTGGCCGAGTGGCTGAATCGAGGGACGTGCCGACAAACAGAAAGACAGACAGAAAGACAGACCAAAATTTCTGCGTTTAAGTTCCCCAAGAAAGACTATCGTCTTTAAAAAAAATCACAGCATATCCACGGGGTGAATGATAATGAGTGGGGCGAAGCTACGGAGGGAATCATCTGTAAACCGTGAAACTCTTCCGTGAAATGCGCCCAGTACATAATATAAAGAGTGTTAAACATCGTGTATATATTAAACATCAAACTTTTATTGTACTGTTGGTTTACGTGGTCCCTTCATTATCACTTGTGATCGGTGAAATGCAAGGAAGAAGTCCGCTCCCGAGCGAAAGAGCGCCAAGAGCGACCGCATTCCCCGCTCGCCCTGTGCGAATTAAAGGCAAGGCTAGAGGGAAGACAGGACGCGCGTTCCACGACGCGAGGTCGGTAGCATGCCCAACGAAAGCCAACGGCTTTCGTTGGGCATGCAAGCGTGCCCGGCTTCGCATCGTTGGGCGTGCAAGTGATCCGGCTTCGCATCGCCTCATGGTTCCATTTAGCGTCCCAAAACCAAATATATTGCTCAAGGTGTGCCTTGCGTTTTTCGTAGAAATAATTTCTTTATCGTGTACATTAAGACGAAAAGTTGAAAGCTCACTAGAGTGTATCGCCCGCAAAGTATGTCTTTTAGTGTGATTTAACTCTCGTACGGCAGGGTCCTCGCGCCGTTGCCGGTCCACCTCGCCCGTTGACGATCGGGCGAGGTGGCTACATACAACTACTACTACTACACTTTAAGAAAAACATCTGGCGTAATGGGGAATGAGAGACAGAAGAATTCGGCTTTTAGTTAACGCGCACGCTGCGAATTTTTTATTGTTCAACAACGCACAGGAGAAATCTCCCACCGGCACCACCTTGGAGGTCAAAGCGTAAGACCTGTTACGGACTACTACGACGATGACGACTACGAGGGACGAACGGGTGGCGCCTTAAGGAGCTTCGCCCCTAAAAAATCACAGCATATCCACGGAGTGAATGATGATGAGTGGGCGAAGCTGCGGAGGTTCATCGGTAAACCGTGAATCTTCCGTGAATTCTGCCCAGTACATCATCACCGACGTGAGATCGGGCGCGTTTATACTGAAGGTTCGATGAGTTATGACGACTTGCAGCTCACTTTAATTTTACATGTACGCTGTGAATTTTCATTGTTTAGAAAACCATTGCTTTAGAAAACATCTGGCGTCTTTCGTTAAGCAGCTGGCGTCTTTTCGTTTTGCTTTAGAAACACCTGGCGTTCTTTCGTTTTGCTTTTACAAAACATCTGGCGTCTTTCGTTGGTTTATTTCATCAATCAACGGCGTTTTGAACAAAATTTTTATTGTTTAATCAAGCACAGGAGAAATTTCACCAGGCACTACCTTGGAGGTAAACAATGGCTGCTAATGGGAATGAGAGATAGAAGAAGTCGGCTTTTAGCTAACACTTACACTTCTACTTCTACTAACGTTTCCTACTGGAACATGCCAATGGCTGCTAATGGGGAATGAGAGACAGAAGAATTCGGCTTTTAGTTAACGCGCACGCTGCGAATTCTTTATTGTTCAACAACGCACAGGAAAAATCTCCCACCGGCACCACCTTGGAGGTCAAAGCGTAAGACTGGTTACGCACTACGACTACTACGACTACGACTACGAGGGACGAACGGGTGCCGCCTTAAGGAGCTTCGCCCCTAAAATAAGAAAAAGACCCGCCGCTGAGAGTCGGATCCATCACGCTGCGGCCGTGACGGTAAGCGTCCGAGGCTAAACCAATTAAGCTAGCTTGGCAGATGCTGGACACCTCACGAACGCGCCTTATATCTTTCACACATTCTCTCTCGCACGGCGCTCTCCGTTGGCGGTGTAGATAGGCGGGGCGGAGCGGGGGTGGTGCCGCCGTCTGTGAGAGGTGAAAAGAAGTAATGGGTCACGATCGACACTTACTAGCGCTTATTCCGAAATTGCGTGCGATATCGGAGGCCATGGTTAAAGCGTCTCGATCCTAGCGAGGAGCACTGGCCGCGCTGGCGTCGCCGAGGCACCCTAGACGCAATTAAGTTATTTGCCTTTCGCTTAGTGTCAGCGTGCGCCGGCTCATCGGAGTAGTGCAGCTTCCACATGCACCAACGGGATTTCTCCGCCGCCGACTACTTCGATTGCGCGAGCACCGACTAACAAAACTGCTGCAATACGTGTTGCAGAAAAGACACGATTCCGACGGGCGAATGTCGTGCGTTGGTGGAGCGAGACAGAGGCCAGCAGGACGCACGCGTTTGCGGCTCAAGCTAAGAACCTCTACGAACTAGGCGTTCTACGAACTGGCAGCTATAGCACCGATTGGCGGGTGCATCCACGCCAATCGGTGCTATAGCTGCCAAACGCGAATTGACATTGTACAAGCTGTCATATATCGTTACAGAATAAGCACTACTTCTGTGTAGATACGTTTCACTTTCGTGTTATGCCGATTCCTATGACGGAGGGATCAGACATGTTTTTTTTAAAATCATGCACGATCACTGTGAAGCGACTAGTGGTAGTCCTCAGCAAATTCTGCCATGGAGCTCTTTATTTGCGTAATTGCTTTTGTCAGCGCTGTATTAATGCGCACAAGTAAATGATCTGTATACTGGATATTAATAGGAAAACGGCAGCCGTTTAGACAAACACACACACAAATTCAGTTTTTAAATTCTTTAATGATATAATAATTGCCCCGGTTTACCGTCTCAAAACTACGATATGATTATGAGAGACGCCGTATTGGAGGGCTCCGGAAATTTCGACCACCTGGGGTTCTTTCACGTGCACCTAAATCTGAGCACACGGGCCTCAAGCATTTTCGCCTCCATCAGATAATTA
>NW_023614736.1:0-51150 GCF_013339695.2 Rhipicephalus sanguineus
GGACGTACGCGACAGAATTTTCACGTTATTCATTCATGACCCGACAGTCATATCGTCAAATCTTCTTACCCTCCCTGTCAGTTAGGGTCGGCACCCAGTTAAGGAGGCGATCATGAGAGCACCCAGACGTAGGCGGCTAGGAAGATAGATAGATAGTAGATAGAAACGTAGATAGAAACGGTCAACTTGCCAAAGGTCGCTGAGAAATGCTTCGCATCTAACAATAAAAAATATCCGATTCGAGTAAAATCAAACCCAGGCCTTCTGCGTAGCAAGCAGGTGCTCTACCACAGAACGATGCAATTGCTTGAAAATGCTCCCCCCCCCCCCCCAAAAAAAACGCTATGAATGTCATGTAGCGGGAGGAGTCTCCATAACGCATGTAATACAGCGGCAGAAGCGTAGAATTGCGCCAGGTGCAAAACGTGGGAATTGCGCAGCGAGCAGGTGTTCCAAGGGCCTACCCATTACAAACGTACAGACATTTATTCATCATCATCAGCAAAAAGCATAAACAAAGTGAGCAGTGTGCAGATTCGCGTGTGGCCTTACGGACGCGTAGAGGGCCCTTCGCTGATTCGCAAAATAAGAATTACAGCGCAGGGGCCACTTCTCGACTCTAGTACTTGCAGTATACCTAGGCATTCAAGCGTAGTTTGAAACGGCAATGTACGCGCACAGACGTTCGTTTCTTCGCGACCACGGTTGTGGCATCCACGAGAACCGAAGCATGGCTGGAATTGAGAAGGCGATGCGCCCGGGGCTGATTGCACTATCGCGCTCTACACTCGAAGGCGAAGGTCAAGCTTCATCCAAGGTTTTTTGTGGGTGCCAAGGCAATCTGGCGGGCATAACCCGAGAGAGGCGGTGGCTTGTTTTGGATGTACAGCGATGGGGCTTTTGTATGTGCACTTGACCAAGGGTCATGTAGCTGTACAGCGAAGGATATCTTTGAACAGCTCCCGGAAGAGATGTAGCAACAATGACTGTTTAATTCCCGCAAAATGTCCGTTTGAATTGTCTTCTAAACACGGAAGAACGGTGCAAATATACACGTTTCACTGTGTATATACGACGCATTCATCACGGGGAAAAATTCGAAGAGAGACGAGAGAACAAGACTGCGTCCTGTCATCTCAACTCTTTATTATCTCCTTCTGCCTTGTTCTTCCGGCATGAAGTCGGCCTGCCATGTCAACTCGCGAGCGCTTGCAAGATGAATATGCATTTTAAAAAACATATCGTAAAATAAAAAAAAAAAATATCTATGAAACAACGATTTACCCTGTTCAGATGGATTAGTTGAAGATGCGGATATTATACTTAAGTGTCAAATTGAGTTGTAACACTTGCAAAGTTAAAAATAATAGCCCTTTATCTTGTTAGTTGTTATATATGTATGTAAAGTGTTGAAATAGCAAAATAGAGTAGCAGTGAAGTCGTGTCTACTCCAGTACGGGGTATAGAATATGTGCTCCTACTCATAGGCGTGCGCACAGGGGGGCAGGGGGGGCGGTCGCCCCCCTCCTAATCACCTAAGAGGGGGGTGCAATATTTTCCCCGTACAATGACCCTTCTAGTCACCTAAGAAGGGAGGGGGGCGCAAAATATGCCGCATACATTGACTTAGTAGGGTGGGGGGGGCGCTGCGACGAACCTTTGCCCCCCCCTAATGGGGAACCCTGCGCACGCCTATGCTCCTACTAATATCTACTAGCAATACTCTTACAGCGGAACTGTGAATGGCACACCTGCTTCATTTTGCAGCACCCGGCGTCCGTCGGCGTGCAAAAGGAACTCGCGTGACCTACTCTGAGCAAATGATGACTAGTTCGACGTCTTCTTTATATCACAGTTCACTGAAATTTGTGGCGTCATCAAGACGTCATCGTGTCGGCGGATGATGCTGATGTCATCACGTGATGCATCATGTGATACGGACGTCGTCATGTTACGTAATCGTCACAGCGCACGGTGACGTCACGTGATGACTTCACCAATTGACATCATTGATCGGTCAAAGGTGGGCAGATCCCGGGGGCAGTGGCACACCAAGCGAGGTGCAGAAGGCTTCCGTTGAGCGGTACGCGTTTCGTACGTGTTTCTATGCGTCAGTGGAGTCTAGGCGTCTCGACAGTGCCCTCTGGACAGTTTGAACCGGAAATCTCGGTTTCTTAGTACTTACAGACGTCACATCGATGTCGTCACATTTGTAGAGTTGGTGCATTTATATGCTGCGGACTCTACGTAGCTCCAAGGCGTTTGTCAATGGCCTTTCGAACGTGTTCTGGCAGGATTAATGTCGCAGCATAGCACGAAAGTGGGCACGTATTTATTTATTCAATTAAGCGAAGCTCGTACAGACTGACCTGTGTAGCTGGTGATGGTGGTGAGTGAGTTAAAACTTTTATTGATTGTAAGTAGGGCTCCGTGTTTTAGGATGAATCCTAAAAAAATACGATGAACACTCGCTGGTAAAGTTTTTGATAATTCGGATTTATCCGATAAACTCCGATTTTAACGGCCTATACGATTAGGTTCCTTTCATCGAAAGGGCATGTTCTAAGCTGTCATTGATGCATCGGTCGATTTGGCCGATATACAGTTCACCCCACGTCAGCAGTTTCTCGTAGACCACACCCGTCGCACATTTAACAATTTAACAATGTACAACATTGTTGAACCCCTGCGGTTTTTGAGACTTCAGAATGTCCAGTGCTTTTTCGCTGAGCGCTGAGTCTTCTGGCTCTCCCTGTACCTAGCGCAAACGCTGAAAGGGCATTTTCAAAGCTGAGAATCATCAATCGAAAGGATGGTGCTTCCATCAGTTCCAGCACCGTCGTAAATTATGCTTTCGTCTATCACAACAAGCGTTAATTAATGTAGTAATAAGCACAAACGTAAGTGTTTTGTATTCAAGCATTTGTGCTTGCGTGTATGTGTTGGTGCGTTCAAACCTTTCAGACAAATGAAATACGCTTAATCTGTTGTGTTGTTTCCGTATTCAAATAGATATCATTTGATGTAAGATTTAGAAGTATCGAGAATAACGCGAAATTAAACTCCGAATTTCGGAGAATTGGGGATTTACGAGAAATACTCTCTGATAAACGCCGCATTTCGGCCAAAAAAAATAATAAACCCCGAAAAACACCTTTCGAATTCTGAGGGAAAAAAACAACTCCGAAAACACGGAACCCTAATTATAAAGTTTCTGGGCAACTGGGTGGCGTCCTCAGTCTAGGGCCGCCACTGGCCTTTGCGGCTCGCTGGGCTTGGTCAAGCATAGGAAGCTGGCTCTCCCGATACTTGCTAGCTAGTCAGGTCTCCCACTGCCTTCATCCAGACGTTGTCCTCGAAAGGGGAGATTCGACGTTCAGGGGCATTCCCACGTAATGTGGGCCATAGTTGGCAGTTCCCTACAACACGGACAGCTGTGCGCGTACAGTGAGGGATTTATGTAGTGTTTTCATTCTAGGTGAAGGTACGTCTTGGTCTGTAGCCGTGTTCGAAAAAGCCTACCTCACCGACAACTGGCACGCACCAAAATAATAAATAAGAAAGAAATTGAGCCAGCTCCACTGCGCGAGCATTGTCGAAACAGCGAGAATTATGCCCGTTCTTCATCAGGCTATATTGCACTTCCATGTTTTTCAACTCTTCCGTTCGTTGGCGCTCACCTTCGGCATCTCCTGCGCGAACATCGCGGTTGGCTCGGCGACGACATGCCCGTTCTCGCGTCAGCTCTCGCTGACGCTCAGCGTCGGGTGGCTTCTTCATCGGGAGAATGAGAAATGTTCGCCATCTTGAAAGCGCAGACTCCTGAACACTGATACCGACAAGCTATTTTACACTCCACTGGGCCTAACCGTCCCCCCCACCATTTTTGCTCGTTTCTCGATTGTTCACCCCCCTCCTCACATTTTCCGCCCTCGCCCTCGCCTCTCTCAGCACACGCAGCCCTCCCTTCCTACCGAGCCTCACTCTCCACACTGCGAGACCACGTGATCACCGCTACCACAACGCCGGACATGAAAGCCCTGACTAAGAACAGCTTCGCTGCTAAAAACTGCGTTCCGGGGCTAGGGTTTGAACCCGGGGACGCCCCAAAACAGCGTTCCGGGGACGGCCGCTACCTAAAGACAAACAGACAAACAAACGAAGAAGAGTAGTACGTCAGCCCCGACCGCGCCTAGCTTCGCTTGCCCCCGTTTAGCTGATCAGGGAGGGGTTACTGAATTATTTGTATGTATAACTCGTTTTACTGTAATTTCATTCTTCTATTGATTAAGATACTGATGATTGATTTTATTTTTACTAAGTTATTGTGCTTTTCAGTCCGGGCTACGATAACTTTGTAGGCGTGATCGCCGCAATTTTAAGTATGAGGTGACGGTAAAATACGTGACCAGACAAATGACGTGTCGTTGTTATACAGTGCGCGGAAAAAAAAAAGATAACCTAGAAAATTTCCTGCGCATTGCGAGCGGCGGCATGTTGAGCGTTTCTTTCAGAGACGGAACGCTTTGAATTCGCTAGTAGGACGACAAGATTCGAGTACGTTGCTAGTGGCGGCCTGGTGGGGATGCCAAATGACTGATGCACGTTCCAGGAATGGACGCACAAGGAAATTATATGAGCGACTCCGGGTGTCCCTGTCGGCCAAGTACCGAAAGAACTTCAGAAAGCCAACGTTTCTTTTTAGCTTTAGATATAATATACCCTGTATGGTCAGTCCACGTTAATCTAGAGTTAATTAAGACGCCGAGGTATTTAACCGATGTTACCGAGTCTGCTGTGATATCGTTACTGCGTTGGTGACCTTAAGACAGGAGTGAACATCAAGCGTGTGGTCTTTTCTATGTTAATTTGCAGTGTTGACGTCATCAGGAATAACTATTATTGCGATAGCAATTATATGGACAGTCTCGGCTAATTTTAGGGGCGAAGCTCCTTAAAGCGGCACCCGTTCGTCCCCGTCGTAGTGCGTAACCAGTCTTAACGCTAGTACCAGATCTTCACCTCCAAGGTGGTGCCGGTGGGAGATTTCTCCTGTGCGTTGTTGAACAATAAAAAATTCGCAGCGTGCGCGTTAACCTAAAAGCCGACTTCTTCTGTCTCTCATTCCCCATTAGCAGCCATTGGCATGTTCCAGTAGGAAACGTTAGTAGAAGTAGAAGTGTAAGTGTTAGCTAAATACCGACTTCTGTCTCTCATTCCCATTAGCAGCCATTGTTTACCTCCAAGGTAGTGCCTGGTGAGATTTCTCCTGTGCGTGATTAAACAATAAAAATTTTGTTCAATACGCCGTTGATTGATGAAATAAACCAACGAAAGACGTCAGATGTTTTCTAAAAGCAAAACGAAAGGACGCCAGACGTTTCTAATGCAAAACGAAAAGACGCCAGCTGCTTAACGAAAGACGCCACATGTTTTCTAAAGCAATGGTTTTCTAAACAATGAAAATTCACAGCGTACATGTAAAATTAAAGTGAGCTGCAAGTCGTCATAACTCTCATCGAACCTTTAGTATAAACGCGCCCGATCTCATGTCGGTGATGATGTACTGGGCAGAATTCACGGAAGATTCATGGTTTACCGATGAACCTCCGCAGCTTCGCCCACTCATCATCATTCACTCCGTGGATATGCTGTGATTTTTTTTGTCCGTCCCCGTCGCCGTCATTCACCGTATATGTATAAGTATGTATATATATATGAAAGTCCCAAAGAAAAATAATTTTGAAAAAATGCTTCCGAAGCGCGGAATCGAACCAGGTACCTCTCGCTCCGCAGACCGTGTTTTTTCTGTATAACGGAATCACAGGTAAAAAGGCGACCTGTTGAATTAATACTTATTGATATGCCATTATTATATCTGAAAAAATAAAAGCGGACCTCTTACTGGACCTTGATGGTCCATGACCTTGTGCACGTCATGCGCACCTCACGAACGTTTCATTCTTTTCTTTCGGCCTTTTTTACGTTGCTTCGCGGTTCCTTGCTGTATTTGGCGCTACGAAATGTATCATGCACCGATCACGTGCGTAAGTAAATGACATCCGACGAAAGTAAATTCGAATGCATAGGTACCCTATCAGTTCTTTTTTCTCTGGGATTAGCTTCACACGCCGTTTCTTTTCCGACAATTTCGAAATCAGTCGGGTTGTGTTTGCAGTGACGATAATTCTCAGCGGCCTTGACCCTGGCCTTTATGGTAAACACTATTTGATTCAAACTTATTTTCATTGGGTTCGCTTCACTGACGTGAGAGAGCACTCACTGCGTGATATTTACCAACTTTATCGTGAAAGGTCCGAGGAAATGCCACAATCTTTTCGTCTAGGCAGCTCTATTTCATCATAAACCCGGAATTAAACCTGACATTAACAAGCTATACCAGGGAAAACTTGACTACATGATGCACGTCTGTGTAATGCTCGGTGGCCAGAAAGGTGCTGACATACACTGGGACTCTTGCAGCGCCGGCTCTCACAAGCGTTAAAGGGACACTAAGGAGAAACAATAACTCGGTTTAGGTCGATAAATTGTGCTCTGAGAACTCTAATGTCGTTAATTTCACCATCATAGGTTTATCAATAGAGGAGAAAATCAAGTTCAAAATTTCATTTTTAAATTTCGCGCCGAAATCTCCCCGCGTGACGTCACCGATTTCAAAGTGTATTTGTCGTGTTTTGGCACCATTGTCTCAACAAAATTACCGCAAACTTGGTATGTTAAGTCTATGGCCCCCTCAGAGGACAATGTACTTCATTTTTACCGGTTAGGAACTAGGTAGTCCCTAGTAGGCGCCGTCCAAACATGTGACGTCACGGCGAATGGTGGGGAAACTTGAATGTGACGTCGCCACCCACATTTTGTTTTTACGTGTTTTCTCGCTTACTAAGCGTCTTCTCGCAGCAAGCGGGGTGTTTTTGGTATCGTGAAGGAGTACTTTACTAATGTGAGAAAAATCGTTTTGCTCTTTAGTGTTTCTTTAAAAGCACTATAGCCTACAGGAAAATGTAAAAAGAAAAAGTGCTCGTGTCTGCGCCGCTCTTTCATGTTTACTGATGAAGCCAGACGACAAGCCTTGACCTAAACGCAGCTGAAAGTAAGATATCAAGGTTCGCTGGTACCGCGAGCGGTCGTGGGTTCGATGCCCGTTGACGTAACTTTTTTTCTTTGATATCTGATCGTGTAAGCTTTTTCTACGTCATTTCCGTGACGGAAATACGTCACTGAAGTCTTGGTGGACCACGGCATAAAACACTTTCGTGTTAAAATGAAAATAAAGCGATGACGTGCTTTTTATGAGTACCGGCCATTTGTCCCCTGCTTTGCGAGGATAAATGTGAGAAGTAAACAGTTCTTGGAATGCAACATCGGGGGATCGTCGGCCGCCATTATCCTCAAACAAACATGCATGCCCGTAGCACCCCCTTTAGATGATCAGGGGGGCAGCGGCGGTCCTCCTTCCCCTTCCCCCCGTGTGCAAGCCTCTGGCGAGTAAGCATATATCATGTGCAAAATACGCATATGCACAAACGCACAGAAAAGGCCCACTCATTGTCATAGCCGCTTTTGCGTGTTCGCTTCATGAAATGAATAATAGGCAACGAATTACCTTTATTATCAAGTGTCGTTTAACAAAACAATGTTCGAACAGCGGTCGTTACTTATTCCCCCCTTTTTTTTTGTACGCTCGCTGAATTCCTCGCGTGGTCTATACTGAAAGCCATAAAAATTCGTGTATAAAATAATACGAAATGACAAATGTTGAGAGCCCTTTTTTTTGGCCAACCCTCTGGTTTCCAGTCCCATCGTGGGCGGAGCCACCAACTTGATCTGGGGGCCTCCGGCTCTTCAGATTCGAGTTCCTCAGGTCTCCAATAAAGTTCTTGTCATGTCATGTCATGTCCTCTGGTTCAGAACTATCAATAATAAATGTATAAATCAAAATGATGATATCGTTGGGATTCTGAAAGAAACGCCACCCCTATAATGTGGTTATCGTTTCTTTTAAAATCCATTTAAGCCTGTGAAAATTTTCATACTTTAAAATTGCTTTTTGTCTCTATGGCGTTGGGTGAAGAAGAAATTGCAGAAAAAAAGAAAACAGCCAAAACGTATATACCTGTTGTGAACTTTGCGTGTTCTCACACGATTTTTAACAGCAAAGCTGCTGTGTCTCCTCGTAGCTTGTGCGGTTGGTTGGTTGAAAACTTTATTTGGGTCCTGCAAGGCGCACGTCAGCGCACAGCGGGCGACTCCCACGTTTGTGCAGTATGGTATGGTATGGTATGGTATGGTATGGCATGGTATGGTATGGAAAAACTTTATTTAGGTCCGTCGGGGCGTGAACTAGCACGTACCACCAGAAAACTCCTCAAGTGGGTATGCGCCACACGAACTGGGCAAGCCCCATCACCGTCTACAGCAGGTGCGAGCGTTAAACGAAAACGAACACGTGGAAAAAAAGAGAGAGAAAGAAAGAGATAGAAAGAGAGAGGAAGAGAAAAATAGAGAGAAATAAATGGAACAACGAGATTGAGAGACAAAGACAGACAGAGGAAAACATAGAAAGAGAGATAAAAACATAGACAGAAACAGACACGAAAAAGAGATAGAAAAAAGTAGAGAGAGCCAGACAGAAGGAGAGAGAGAAACAAAGAAAGCGAGAGAGAAAGAAAAGGAAGGAGGAGAAATAAAGATAGAGAGAAGAGAAAGAAATAGATGTAGAGAGAAAGAAAGGAATAGAATGAAACAGATACAAAAAAGAGGTACAAGCAACAGAGAGGAAGAGGAAGAAAGAGAAGAAAGAAATGAAAAGAAAAAAAGAGGAGAAACATGGAAGCCATCCAGCTGCGCTCTTCAGGCTTGACGTCAGTAGTGGGAAGTTGCCGTAATTTCTCTCTTTACTGCTTTGGGCAAAACAACGTATCAGCTCAATAAGTGAAGCAGCCGAGATAGCTTAGCGGCAGAGGTGTTGCGATGCTGAGCTGGAGGCCGTGGGTTCGACTCGCAGACACGGCGGCCGCATTTCGATCGGCCCGTCGTGCACGAAGAGCCGCGCACGCAGTTTCAGTTACACTCGCGCATTTACAAGTGCCACTGCAAGATAGCAAACAATGATTTATGACTTGCTGAATGCATAATAATAATAATAATAATTGTTGGGGTTCAACGTCCCAAGACCATGATATGATTATGAGAGACGCCGTAGTGCTGGACTCCGGAAATTTCGACCACCTGGGGTTCTTTAACGTGCGCTTAAATTCGCTGAATGTATCTAATGTAAGTTGACTGCAGTGTGGCAAAAAAAGAAATGTTGATATTCTTCCTCTTGCGGATGCGTATAAATCTTTCTCTTGTGCTGCTTTATTATTCTTTTTTTTTCACTAATACTAGTTACCGTCTTTTTCCCCAGCTGCTTGGAAAAGGTGCAGTCCAATTGACAAATGAAGGATGCGCTTTATCATTACGACTATTATCCTGTCAAAGAATATCATGAAGAATGCTTTTCGGGATGAGGTGGCGTTTTTTAGCGGGATGTAACATAGTCATGTAGTGAGGAAGAACAATAATATTATATCTGGCGATTTTACATGCCAAAACCCCGATATGATTATGAGGCACGCCGTAGTGAATGAATCCGGAAATTTCGACCATCTGGTGTTGTTTAACGTGCACTAACATCGCACCGTACTCGAGCCTCTAGCATTTCGCCTCCATCGAAATGCGACCGTCGCGGCTGGGATCGAAACCGCTGTACTTTTGGGTCAGTAGCCAAGCCCCGTAGCCACTATATACCACTGAGCCGGACAATAAGGAATAGCAGGCGAGGGACGCACTTTCCAGGCGACCTATCCTCCTTCTTTATCAAATGTTACCGCCTTCGTCACTCTTCGCTGCATATAGTATTTTCTTTTTTTTTTTACTCACAGAGCAGTACCTCATTCTTCAGTTGTTCCTCAGTTATATTTGACATGTACTTTAACTATAAAGGTACGTGTCTTCGTGGCACGTGCAGAGGCGCCCTCGGGCCTGTGTATGATTAATCAATTCGCACATGACCACTGATACTAAACAACGATGAATCATCAACAAAGACTACGACGAGTGTTTGGCTTCAGGTCACAGTAGCCACCGATAATGCGCATTTTATTTCGTTTGTGAAATTATGTATGTAAATGCTAGCCTTTCCCATGACGACAGCTTTGTTTATTAGGGTCGATGAGTTGTAACCTTTCAATCAAATGGCGCCGAATGAAGGCTCAAGGGTCCTCCGCGTGTGCATGTACGTAAATGGTTTGTTGCCGTCACAAAGACAGCTTCAAACTATGCTTGCAAGAGTTCGGACTAGATATCGAGTGCAGTGGCGTCAGTCTGAAGGAATTTTGCTTCTGCTGCATGGGTTCATTCCTACGTTTAGACTTTTCTTTTCTTGCATGTATTTCAGTGGTGCCTCAAGACACTTGGGTAGCGCGGGCTACTGAACTGCCCACGTTCGTGCATTGTGTTCATCGTTCATGATATTTTACCGGAAAGACTGGGCAGGATATCTGGATCCCGACAATGCGGTGCTTCTCGGCTACTGCGTTCGTTTTATTTTTGTGCTGTCATTTACGCCACAGTGCACGAGACAATGGCGCTCAAGGAAGTGCAGGACTGCAGCTGACGATTCTACACACTAACGACATCCACTCGCACATCGTCCCGAGCTCTAAAGATGGCGGTCTATGCACCGCTAATAAGAGTCAGTGCTATGGAGGTGTTGCCAGGATTACGCACAAAGTAAGTCTTTCAAAGCAGTGAACTTTGCTCGAAAATATGAAAACGTAGTTATAGTATGCACTAGTACCTAAACAGCAGTGAAATTCCATGTACAACCTGTATTATTAGACCCGCTTCGTTTTTTTTTATTGCGTCAGCAATCACATGGACAGTCTAGTAGAATTTTGTTCCGTCACCGGCATTTCCGTATAAAGTCCAAACCGATGACATCACCCCGCGCGTCCTAAGTTCTGTGTGCGAGTGAAAGCATGCGATGGCTGCCGATGGTCGCAGATCAAGCAGAGATGAAACGCACCAGCCGTCTCCGTCGCGCGAAGGCGCATGAAGGGGTGCCGGAGGGGGGCCTGCGTCGCTCGGGCAGCGACCGCAACTTTTGATCAAACAGGCGCGGCCGCGCGCGCGCTATTTCGACAGAGATTAGCAGACGGCTCGTACGCTTGTACGTGGCGTGCTCTCACCGGTTACTTTGCGTTGAAGCGATAGACAGCACGAAGGTCGCTTTGCTCGCCGCAGCGGCCAGTGTTCTCTTACGCCAGCGTTTTGTGGGTTGCGCCAGACCGGATGCTAAAGAAGCTAGCCGCTAGCCTTACGTCGTATAACATTCCGACTCGTTGCTATCGCATTACCAAGATCCTTACTAAAGAGGGATACAGTTTTGTCCTTGCGGCGACACTGTGGCTATTTTTTGTAATGATTTCGTCACTAGGAAGTCAAATGGAATCGAGACAGCCATGCAGTTCAATAGCTTATAAGACCGGCGATGTTTCAGTACTGGCACACTCAGGCTTGAAGTTTCTGCAAGGAGGCACCACTGCAGCGCTGCGCGCGTGTTTTCTCCGTCAGTGCTGCTTGACGCTGTCGGCCATTAAACCCTGCTCAAAGTATTGAGACATCCGTCTTTACATTTGTATAACACTGTGTGCGGAATGTTCAGGAACACTATGCCTGCAACGACATCGAGTGGAACCGCCGTCGGGAGCACGCTTAGTGTAAATTGCTCCTCGTGTCGTCTCGTAGCCACAGGTGCGTACGCGTGCGTGCGTGACGTAGTCTTCTTGTGGCCTTTCCGTGACCGCAGCGCACTAGTAATGAGATGGAAACCCGCTCTTGAAGATTACTACGGCATTTGATCCACGGCTATCACGTAGCTGTTATAGTAAATCGTTTGTGTCTAGTACACTGTGCACGCTCTGTCACCCTGCTCCGTTCAACACAGGCATTTGAACCGTCTTGTTTGTCAGTGTATTGATCCCACTACGAACGAAGTTCGATGCCATTTTAAAGAAAATAAGTTGAAGGCAGCAACCTTTAGTTAGATGATCGTTCTCACCGTTCGTTAATCGCGTCATAGGTATTTAATATTATGGAAATTGGGAAGACTGCGTTTGTTTGTACTCGACTGCTTAAGTGGCAGAAGCTTGAAACACATTTTTAAAAGGTAGGCAAAGGAAGAGACGAACAAACGTGCAACAAAATGTTGACTGGATGTCCTGCGGTTTTTTTTCTTTTTTTCTTTTTTACAGCAAGCATCATACGTGTAGGGGATTGGTCCGTTTGTCCGTTAGTGAGCAGACACGTGCCACCGAAATGGGCAAACCCCACCACTCACCACTAGTCCACTAAAAATGAAGAGAACACGCGAGCGGCAAGCATCAGCTTATGCGCCTCAGAAATTGGGCAAACGCCACTCCTAACCACTGGTCCATGAAATAGGAAGGGAACACGCGGGCAGCGAAGACCAATTAAGATCGCGCACGTAACGCAAAACGCATGCGGCAAGCCAGACACGACGACGCATGTCGCGGAAAAAAGACGCATGATGCTCAAATTGAAAACTTTAAAGGAGCATACGCTAAGTTCAAAAGGGACTTTACGGACGGTCATTTCGGGTTTAGTTGCAGGGTCTGTGATCAGCTATGGTTCGAAAGTCTGCGTCATCTTTGTGTCGTGTGCTAAACAGCTTCGCTAGACATCCACCTTCAAGAGTAGAATGGCTCCTCAAATATTTTCTGGCATACTTCTCTCGTTGCGCTAATTGATATGTTTCGCCTGAAGGCACGTTGAAAAGAAGCAGTCTATATTACTAACCGTATTGGAAACCAATAATGACATTTACGAGCAGGACATTACGCACGACGATTGCGAAACATGATAGACGTGACGTGGTGCGATAAATGTTCGAGACAGACCGCTTGTCAGTGATGTTATGATTTCTTTTTTCTCAGTGAAAGGCAAAAGCCCTACAAGCAGCGCTCCTCCGAATCCACCGAGAACCACAAACTGAACGGCTGTCTACCGGATGTAGTCACCATAGGCTCCGTGCAGACGTAACTCCGCTCGGCGTCCCTAGCGGCAAGAAGCGCAGATTTGGCGGGATGCTCTGACGCGCTCGAAATAGGGTGAAGTCGAGGAACTATGCCTTTTACGATGACTACACTTTTCGGGCTTCTCGCGCTTGGCTAGAGCGACGGTACGTCCGCGTTATCAACGCGATCAGTCAGCCGCAGGTGGTGGACGATAAGAATAATATAGCATACAACATCGCTCCGCGATTGCACCCCTCCTCGCTCCACGCTCCCGCTGTGACGGCGCGAGGTATTTTCGCGGGCAGTTCGTTTTGTGCCGGTTCCGCTGTTCGTAGGAATGCCGAACTCCAGGAATAATTGCTGCGTTGTTGGGTGCAATAATCCCTACAGGAATTCTCTGGGCACGCGTTTTTACCGGTTTCCATTTAGAGAATATGAACGGAATCGGTGTGAACGGCAGATCGCACTCGTTCGACGACAAAATTGAGTTTTGTAAATAGATGGTTTTTTTTTCTGGGGTTGCATTTGCCCGTGATTGTTAATCTGCCGAGCAACACCTCTTCCAAGACGCCGTGAACGTGACCCGCTTCGAGGAGTTCCCTACCCTTCTTCAGGTTAGCTCCTCGGAAGAAACTATCTGTATCACGTAGCTCTCTGAATCCAAACGTAATAATAATTGGCACGCTTTGCAGTGCCATGGCAGCAAAACACGAGCCGCGACGACGAACTCGGCTGCACTGAATAAGTCGGCGCAGCGAATGCAGTGCCATGGCCGTTCGATGGAAAGCGTTTTTTTTTTTTTTTCATTCAGCGGCCGTGACAGTGCAATTGCTGGTGTTGCCGGTTTCAAGCTGCCGCGTTAGCTCGAGGGTGATAAGCTGTGATTGTTTAGTGAGTGAGACGGCCCGCGTTACACGTGCGCAGTTTCGCTCAGCGGGCTCGTCACCTCCGTTGTCTTCCCCCAGTTAATGCATTTTATGTTGCCGCGTTCGCCTGAGGATACACGAGGTCTGGCGAAAAGAAGCACATGCGCTAACGCTACGTTCTCTGACAGCTGATAACAATTTGACGTCTTTTGGAAGCGAACGGGAAAGAGAACGCTTCAAGAAGCGAAGCACTAAAACACGGCGCAGTGGCTGGCCGCCGCCTGTGTCGCCTGCTTCCCCCCCCCCCCCCCCCCCCCCCCCCCCCCCCCCATCCCGCCAAATCTGCTGCCGTGGCCGCTTTGGCGCTGGAGGCAGCGCGCGACTGTGGCGGCTCCTAACGTATGCACGGTGCCCATAGTCACCATGCGTCACGAACGCTCTCACCCTCACCGCAAGCAGCCGCACGCTCCGAGCATCGCGTTCCAATCGCCGAGTACTGTGCGTACAGCTCACATAAAGCGTACATTTTCGGTAATAGGAATTCACGTTTGCTTTCGGCGCAAATAGTAGGAAAATGTTGCACTCGCGTCAGAGTTATCTCTGTGGTACTTTGTAACGGTGTAAGGAAACGATCCTCTGGCCATGCTTGCCAATTTGTCTCATATTGCGCTACATTAAAATACTGTTATCGTTTTCCTTTTCAGGTAAAAGAGTTGAAGAAGAATCATAAAAACGCAATGTTTATGAATGCTGGAGATTTCTATCAAGGAACTGCTTGGTACAACATACTCAAATACAACATAGTTTCTGCCGTTATGGAGAAAATGGGCTACGATTATGTGGCAAGTGTATCATTATCACAATGTAAAAACATACATGAGGGCAAACTTCGCGCTTTCCCAGCCTCAAGCTTGCAATATATTTTTCTTTTTAATCCAATATAACTAAAATATTATAACTCGAGCTGCATTGTACGTAACTAAATGCAGGTACCTTGTAGACCCCGATTAAATGATGTAGCTTGGGCCTTCAATTTTTCATATGCCTTATGTTATTTAAATGAACATTACTTTTGTCTTCGCGATTGCAGTGTTTAGGAAATCATGAATTTGACGATGGACCAAAAGGACTTGCCCCATTTTTACTCCGTATGCAAGCAGCCAACATTTCTGTCATCAACACCAACGCAGACTTTTCGAAAGAAGATGCACTAAAGAATATTACACTTCCGAAATCTGTGACAAAAATTATAAATGGAACGAAAATTGGCATTGTTGGAGCAGTGCTTCATGAAACTCGAGAGCTTTCGAGTCCAGGTGAGCGAACTTATATCGGAAATAATAAGAAGCTGTGATATTGCCTCTTAGGTTATTTGTTCCTTTGAGGAATACACAGACACCAAGTACATGCCTTTAGAACTATAAAATAAACGCCGAGCTGTGTGTTGCAATGGTCCGAACAATGCAAGAATTCCATTTCAGTGCTATTTCTTTGGAGCCTCTTTAGCAATCGGAATATCACTGATGTACCGCTTAGAAGAAAGTAATAGAATTGAATGAAAGTAATCGTTACGTTATATCAGCCCTAATTGCGTGTTCGAGCTGCTACAAAGGCAGTAAGTTCGATCCGTCACCAGTGTCATTGGCCGCCGCGCGCTTCAGAGAAAAGCGCAATTACTGGGAGTCATGTAAGGAAGAAGATGGAAAAGAAGACGCAAGGGTACAGTTCTTAGAGGGTGAAAAAGAGGAGAAACGAAAATAAACAGTAATGGCGACCGTATTGGATTCGTGATTCCTCGGTGTCGTTACAATTTTGGCGCAGTCTACTGCAGGATCCTGGGCGCGCCTGAACAGCTCCGATTTTCCGACGACCATGCGCGTCGACGTCGCTGCAAGATGTGTCAAGACGGTGAGCGTTGCATGCTGCGTCTATGGTGGAAAGTCGATCTGTTCGCGTGAGCACTGACTGTTCGGCGACATATCGTTAATTCTCGAAAGAAGATATGAATCGCGAGGAACTTAAAGCGGCCATCGCGCATACTGGTCGGCTTCATAGTGAAGATAGACTACACGAAGCCGGACTGACAAAAGAGGAGATTGCTGAAAGAGACAGCCCGTTAAGAGGCAAAGATATTTTCCAAGATGTAATCAAGCTGCAGGAACAAAATAGCAAGCGGCAACAACAACTGTTGGAGCTTTTAATGCAGACAGGAGTTGGCCGATCTCTGAAACCACCTTTGGAAGTAACTAAGCCAGAGATCTACGATGGATCATCATCAATGAGTGCTCAAGCCTGGCTTGACTTCTACGAATACGCATGCGATCAAAATTTTTGGAATCACGATCGCGACAAAATAATGGACATGCGATTCTACCTGGGAGGCGTTGCGAAGACCTGGCATGACATCCGAGCAACAGAGAAGGCAGGACATCCTTGGGCGGACTGGAGGCAGAGCTTTCTAGCGACATTCTGTGAAAGCAAGTTTCGAAGTTGGGACCGTGCGATAGCCTTGAGGTACCTCTCTGGTCCTGTTACGAACTACTTTTTTGAGAAGTGGAGGCTATTGCATGCGGCGGACTCTGCACTCTCCGACTCGTCACTTGTGTGCCTCATCACGTTGGGACTTCCTGAATGCATGCAGCGCCATGTTCAGCTTGGAACACCACGAACGCCTGAGGAGCTACTGCAGATTATGAAGCTGTTGTTCGTTCAACAGCGACAGTCTTCGGCAAGCGAAGTGACCACCGCTGAAATGTTTCCAGCACCTGAATGGCCAGACCCATTCAGCGAACCCGAGCCGTCTACGAAAAACACAAGGCAGACGAAGAAAAGGAAATTTACCAAATGATGTTCTGACGACCCTTCGTCCCGAGCATACGAAAAGATTTTTCTCACGGACCGCGCCAAGCTAATATACGTGCCTGCGCAAGTAAATGGGAAGGATGTGAAAGCTCTAGTTGACAGTGGAGCGTCAATCACTGTCATTAACAAGGACGCGATTCCTCAGCTAACTATAAGAAAAGATTGTCCCGTCATCGTGTACGGCTATGATGGCAGGAAACAACTGTATGATGAATGGACAGAGATCTTGATTACGTGTCAGGGCAAGAGTACGACTGTGAAAGCACTGGCCCTTCACGGAGTGAAGTATCAACTTCTTTTGTCCCGCCCGGTAATGCAAGAATTGCGTTTGAATCATTATTGGGATGGACAAGTTACCACAGCATGATGATCGCCTGCTGACTACCTTTACAGCCGACGCCGAAAACCCCCGCAAGCCCACCGCCGCAGAAGACGTCACTCGCATGTATCCTGAGTTACTTTGTGTAGGCGGATACCCGAAGGCGACCACTAAGTTTGAAGTACCATTTGAGCTCCGAGATACGACCATAGTGAAGCGGAAGGCTTACAACATGTCCAGAGAAAAGAAGTTGTGGCTGAAGGCAGAGCTACAGAAAATGCTTGATGCCGGTGTCATACGCCCTTCTACGTCTCCTTTTCCTTCACCGATAACTATTGCACCAAAAGAGGACGGAACATTTCGTCTCTGCACCGATTACAGGCATATAAACAAGCAGACTGACCTTTTTCCCTTTCCAATGCCACATATTGACGAAATAATCAATGAAACCGGAGGCTGCAAAGTGTTTTCGCGTCTCGACCTTTGCAAAGGCTTCTGGCAAGTACCTCTGCAAGAAGAAACGAAGAAGTTCTCGGCATTCATTACGCCATTTGACGTGTATGAGTACAACCGGCTGCCATTTGGCTGGAAAAATTCTCCAGCTTGGTTTCAGAAGATGATGAACAGTGTTTTGAAGCCACACTTGGGAGTCTTCTGCAACGTTTATATTGACGACATTATAGTGTACTCAAGATCAAAAGAGGAGCACTCTGGACATCTCGGGAAAGTGTTACAAGCACTTAGTGACGCGGATCTCAAGATCAATGAGAAGAAAAGCGAGTTCTTTAAGTCGAAAGTGGTTTTCCTTGGAAGAGTGTTCGACGGAACCACCAAGAGCACCAAACAGGAGTCCGTTCAAAGGATCGCAAAGCTCACGAAGCCACATGACATTCACTCACTTCGAGTTTTTCTTGGACTAGCAGGCCACTTCAGGAGTTTTATTAAAGATTTCTCCAAGACGACGAAGTGCTTGACGGAGCTCACGAAGAAACAAGTGCCTTTTGTTTGGACCGAAGATTGCGAAAGGGTTTATCAAGAACTTGTACGTCGTATATCATCGGACCCTATCCTTACGCTACCGGGCTATAGTTTACCTTTCGAGATGAATACGGACGCTTCCAATTATGGTACAGGGGCAGTTCTGTACCAAAGAGACCTCAGTTCACCTCCAACTCAACAGCTTAGGGTTATAGGATACTACTCCTACACCTTCAACCCTACCCAGCAGAATTATTCCACAACTGAGAAGGAGGCTCTTGTTGTTTTAATGGCTGTGCGCTACTTCCGATCATACATCGACGGAAGAAAGTTTTCCTTATATACGGATCACCAAGCATTAACGCACCTGTTGAATATGTCGGAGCCAAGGGGAAAATTGGCCCGATGGGTCAATGAACTTCAACAGTACGATTTTGACGTCTTCCACCGTGAAGGTAGCCATCTTACTGACGCCGACGCAATGTCTCGGTTGGCGGTCGAGATCCCGCATGGAACAGTTAACTTGACGAGACTATGGGAAGGGTATGAAAGTCTACACTTCAAGGATGGCAAGTTCGTCGTACCAGACACACTGATTCCGAAAGTGCTTCACTTATATCACGACAGCCCCGAATCAGGTGGTCATGATGGCTTCTGGCGAACGTACAACAAGCTTCTCAGACGGTTCACATGGACAAACATGAAAAAAGACGTCGAAGCCTATGTCAAGTCGTGCCACTTGTGTCAAGTGAATAAAGCGAAGTACAGGCCTCGACCAGACGAGCTCGTCTTGCCAAACCATTCGGACAAACCCTTTGAAGTCGTCCACGTGGACTTTGCGGAACTGAAAAAGAAGAGTTCCGGGGTTCGCAAGACACAGTCTTTCTTGATTGCCATAGATCAGTGCACCAGAATGGTAGCGGCACGTCCTGGACGAGAAGACACGAACAGCGTTATCGCTTTGCTTGACCGAGCGATATTCTCACAGCTGAAAGTCGTGATATCTGACAATGGACCCGCATTTTTAAGCAAGAAACTTCAGCAGTGGGCAGATAGCCGTGGCATTACACTACGCCGTTGCGCTCCATTTCACCCGCAGGCCAATGGAATGGCGGAAAGGGTTATACGTGACATCAAGCAATTCATGTCCATGTACCCAACGTTTAAAGGCGGATGGAAGTGCTGCCTAGAAGCGGCTGTGGCTCACCACAACAGAACACACACTACGAGTCTTGGCTGCAGCCCGCATCTTGCTGCCTATGGCGAAGTGCCAATACTGCCAGCCGACAAAGAACTTAAAATCGATGATCAACTGCAATTGTTTGAACACCGAAAAACCAACCAGGCACAAAGGAGATACCGAAAGGCGATGAAACTCCAATTCGACAAGCGACACCAAGGACACAAGCCGGATATTGGACTGAATGATCTTGTGCTCGTGCGGAAGGGTCTGCCCGGTAGCGACAAAAGAATTCTTGGACCGTTTAAAGTCGTAAAAATATCGGTACAGCAAGGTGTGCTAAAGACCATTGGCTACCTCAATGACGGACAGCTTGAATTCGCCGCTACAAGCAACGTTCTTCGGTATCACCCCAGGAGGGGTGACGACAAACAACGGGGGGAGTGTAAGGAAGAAGATGGAAAAGAAGACGCAAGGGTAAGTTCTTAGAGGGCGAAAAAGAGGAGAAACGAAAATAAACAGTAATGGCGACCGTATTGGATTCGTGATTCCTCGGTGTCGTTACAAGTCATTTCTAGGGAGTGTAATTGATTGTAAATGTACGTCTAACCCGCAATTTTCCTATTTCTATTTCTTTTAATTTATGAGCCGTACATTACTACCTGCCTGGATAATCTGTCCGTCCGTATGTCTGCCTGTCTGTTTTGTCTCATTTGTTTATGTGTGCGTTCAAATTCGACCCAACGTAAGACTTACATAGACAGTCTACGTTGACAGATTCGAGCCCGTGTCGCCCGCGTAAAGAAAAGCGTCTCTGGGACGTGACGCCACCTCGCGTCGAGAATTGAAAGCTGAAGGAAAGCAGACGTTGTTTATTAACTTCTATAGTTAATCCTCCCCGCCCCCTCTCCCCCTTCTGCATTGAGTATATATGCCAGGCCCAGAGGACAACTTCTATAGTGTTTCTATAGTGTTTGGAGGAGGACGACGACGTATGCCTCTTGCACAGCGCGTTGTTTACCATGGGACAGTTATTACAGCGAAAGCTGTTATGAGATCATTTCACCGGCCGTTTTTGGTGCCGTAGTTGTCCGCCGCCGCCGCCGCCGCCGCCGGTGTCCGTAACCAGTATCGCTCGAAATAAGAAAAAAAAAACTTAAAGAAAAAAATTCCAGGATGGAACGAGGTTCGAACCTGGGCCCTCTGCGTGGGAGCCCAGTATTCAACCTCTGAGCCATGCCGGAGCTTGAAACTGCTTTGCAAAAAGGTCCTATACAGGCTTCATGTCGGGAAGGAACCACATTAGCATATGCAATATAGCGTGGTAAAAAGAGTAGAATAAGCACCAAGCGTCGCACAAAGCGAATTCTGTAACCAGGCGTCACACAATGCGAATTGCGCAACGAGTAGGTTGTTGAATGCTTCCAACCCATTACAAAGAGCTCTGCCATAATTCTTCATCGTCATCACGCACAGCATCAACAAAGTGCGCATAATGCCTTACATGCGTTTAGCAGGTACCACGGCTGTCTGTAGAATGACGAAAAATGGCACAGTGCCTACTGCCGTACTTCTCAAAAATTACAATGATTTATAGCGTAGTGGGTTCCTCGCAAGTGCACTTCTGTTGGTTGCCAAGGAAGCCCATAAGGCCCCCATGATCCATTTCCTCAGGGTCTCAATAAAGTCAATTCTCTCTCTCTCTCTCGCTCTACGTTTCTCCGTTAAAGTGTGTTATAAAGCGTGGTAGGACAGTTAAATAACGACTGGGCGTCACACAATATGCATTACGTAACTAGTGGGTCGTTTAAAGCTTCCAACCCATTACAAAGGGCGCAACCATAATTATTCATCGTCATCAACCGCCGCATCAACAAACTGCACATACTCGCTTACATATGGTACCTCGCTTCTCCGCAGAACAACGAATAATGTCGTGCTGGGTGCTTCCCAACTTCCCAAAAAATTACGCTTTGTGGCGTAGTGGGTACGTTGCTAATGTACCTGTATTAGTAGCCACAGGAGAGTTTATAACGGGCTCTAGAAATGCCGCTCTTCCAGCTTTCGCTGTGACTGTGCTGCGGTTTCAGCGCAGGCCTGGCGTTTTTGCTTATTTTTTTATCTTTCTCCTGTAGTCATCGGTAATTTATTTGGCTACACTGGGAGTAGATTCGGCTGCGCACCCACCAGTCGGTACGCCTGGTGGGTGCGCCGACAGCCACCAGTGACACCGACAGTGAGTCCACTGAACTGCTTTCGGCGAGCAGTGAGGGTTCCGACGATGAGTTCAAGCCTATTTATAGCCATAAGGCAAAACGAAGATCTCTGGACACTTCACCGCCTTCAACCACATCGACGGGAAAGGCGAAGGTGGTTTGGCGCAGAACCCGGTGTTACGGGCTGTTTTGGCCCGTAACACCCCCGAAATAGTTATGTAATGTGCATTCGGTTAGGCTGCTGTATCGCGATGAAGTTCAACGAATGGCGGAATAGGCCATGTCAAACACTTCTGGGCCTGTACGACCCTTTAGGTCACTTACCAGGCACTTGCAAAAGTGTTCTCGTAGCTGCAGTTCGCAACAGAGTGCTCGAACATTTCTCGAAGTTCATAGCCATAGGGCGTTACAATGACGACAATTTACTCGAACGGTGCGGTTTGCATGATGTCGCCTGAATTTTCAGAGCATTCCACTACGACGTCCCTCACAATTGTATCGTGGTTTTGGGACGTAAAATCCCGTCAGTTATTATGATGGAACCGGCACATCTCTGGTGCCAAACGACATCAAGGATGTACGAGTCAACCCGCGCAAGGAAAAACTAGGCCATCGACGTTATTCACCTGGTATCTCTGCTTGCTCTAACCAGTAGCCACAGACCTCCACGGCATCAAGGTCCACGCTCACATTCCACTGAACAAGGTGGTTGGCGTAATATAGGATGCCGACATTACCATTCCTTCTGGCGACCTTCCGATGCTGATCAAGGCATTTAGTGACCATACCATCATCGTCCAAGTCTCACGTTTCTGGCAACTCGCGTTGCGTGAAGATTGTCTTCAAAGGCAACATATTGCCATCCCACGTGAAGGTGGAAGACTTTCGTCACGAGGTCCGTCCATTTACACCAAGACTAGTTCAGTGCAGGAAATGCCAGGAATATGGATTTGCAGGAATGTGGCGATTTGCTCCGGCTATGCAGTCCCACACAATACGGAATCTTGCCGAGCAACCCTGAAATGTCCCAAATGCCATGGATCGCACGAAGCTTCATCAAGAGACTGTACACTGATGAAAAAAGAATGGAGTGTCCTGAAACAGATGTTACGGGACGGCTAGACGCACAAAGAGGCTGCTGATATCGTGAGAAAGAGAACGACGCTCGCGTTGGCGACGGAGGTCTAGGACTACTGCTGCCCACTCTGGAAAGACACCGCGATCTCCTACTCCGACAGACCGCCAGAGTTCTCATAAGCGACAGTTACCCCCACTGCAGCCACCCCCCCTCCCCCGCCCAATGTATCACAGTCGGAGAGCCGAAAAGACGCAGAGGCTTTGAAAGCGGAGGCGGATGTCGCGTGGCCCTCACTACCACCACTGCGCACTCACAGAGCCTATTAGAACTTGCTGTTGAGCTAGTTGGTAACTCATCATATTTAAGAAACTTGGCGCTACTTATCATTCCCCCATTCACGTCCCACACGTTCTTGCGTGTATGCGTGTGTGAATGTGTGCGCGAATGTGGGAATGCCAAGTTGCGCCAAGTCTATTCAATGTCATAGAGAGCTGGCGCAAAATGTTCCTCAACGTACTCCATCGTCCACAGACGGTTTCCACGACAAAAACCTACAAGTCCCTGTTGTGTTGAGATCCCTCACAAGCACGATGCGCCCTCTCCTCAACAGAATGACATCTCCATCACCTCAATACGCACTGCAAGATCTGGATTCCTTGGAGCCAGGCCTTGCAAGCCTTTTTTTTGTGACATCTCGGATTCCAGTCTACCGTTAAAGGGGACTGTATACCGTCCTTCATCGCTTTTCTCTTTTAGTGCCGCAACAGAAAGCGTACCGTCTGATGTGTCCAACCTTGCAGTGGTTTCTCAGGAAAGTGAGTAGAAATCTTTAAGACAGAATTTTTCGATCTGCGTTCGGTCTTCTTCCATTGGCGTGAAACATGCCCGCAACACTGATTGGTGGACGCGATGATGATTATAGTGCCGGTAAAAATTAAAACCGAAAGCAGATGTGACATCTGTAGGATTACTTTATTTTCGCTAAACACGAATGTAATGAATGTAAGTCTTTTTCATCGCGCTAGCGGTTAAATGAAGCCTTATACGATTACAGAACACTTGTTTTGCTGTAATCGCAGTCTGTGCGTTTATTTTAGCACTGCTGCCGCAATCCAAGCCAAGTTGAGTCATCAAAAAGATACGATAAATGCACGTCTTCACAGCGCAGCACATGTGAGACATCCTAACAACAATACAGCTGCACATTACGACAAGCTCGGAGGCCCGCATGGCATAGCGCATGAGTTGAAGGAGACGAAATTGAAGACGGCGCCGCAAACAGCGCCACCGGGCGCCTTTTTGGATGAGTGAGAAGAAAAAAGCAAAAAATTACCCTCTGACGCATCCGAAAGCGGCCTCCAGTGCGTAAAATACAATTTCAAGTTATACATATTTTGTTTTAAGCGAAATCAGTCTACCTGCGAGGATTTCTTGTCCTACCAGTAGATTGACCACATGGCTGTTGGGTGACGCTAGCGGTCATTCTTTCACGATTTTCAACATCAAATTAAAAATATGGTTCCTATTTTATGGGGCAAAAGCATGCTCGTTGCCGCCGTTGTGACGAACGATCTTCTCATTTTCACCACAATCAGAAAATAATTTCCGAGTGGTAGACAGTCCCTTAAGGACAGCGGCAGAGGAACTGGTCTCAAATATCTCTCGATTGTGACTGTCTGTGTGTGCGCGGTAAACCTTGATAGGTGCGGGTGTGTGTGCGTGCGCGTATCACTTGTTCTTTCTTTCCTCCTCGCTTTCTCTTTTCTATTACTCCCCCCCCCCCTCTGTGGGGCAGCAAACCGTTGCCTCTCTCTCTCTCCCGCAATAGATTTTAAATATGTAGGAAACTCAGCGAAGCGTGCATCAAATACAACACGCCGAGATAAGCTTAGCAGGTAAGGCGTTGCGCTTCTAAGCTTAAGGTCTCGGGTTCGATTCCTGGCCACGGCGGCCGCATCTCGATGGTGGCGAAACGCACAAACTCCCGTGGACATAGATTTGATGTACGTTAAATCTATCTATCTATCTATCTATCTATCTATCTATCTATCTATCTATCTATCTATCTATCTATCTATCTATCTATCTATCTATCTATCTATCTATCTATCTATCTATCTATCTATCTATCTATCTATCTATCTATCTATCTATCTATCTATCTATCTATCTATCTATCTATCTATCTATCTATCTATCTATCTATCTATCTATCTATCTATCTATCTATCTATCTATCTATCTATAGTAAATCAGTCGGACGCCCAGTGGTGAAATGAACGTAGGTTTATTGACGCACACTCCTTTTATAGCACGAGTGATAACTCGTGATAAGGCCACCGCTGCTTGCGTGGGTGATAAGCGATGAAACGTACATGTGACGTCAGTACATAACACTATCAATGTTGGACAAACTTCTGTTTTACTTGACATGGAAGAAGCGCATAGAGGAAGCAAATATACAAAGAGCCTCACAATTTCTCGGTCCCGATTCCAACTACTGGAATATGTAACTGTGCTAATGCTAGTACCTTCAGTTTTAATCTGAGACGACTAGCAATCAACTTCACAAAGTATTGCATGCTTAAAAGCGCAACCAAAAATTTTCTTCTTGAAGGGGGGAGGGCTGTTGGCCATTCTTTAGATGGTACGTTCGTGCGTGTGTATATGTGTGCGTGGATGTACACACATGCAAAATTGAAAAAAATTCGGGGAGGAGGGGTGAGACCCCCTATCCTCTCCGCACCTGCCTACGCCAATGTGCACACATATGTGTAGGCGGGCCGGGCAGCAAACCAATATATGACATCTAAATTCTTATACAAGGAAACACTTTACGTTTCAGGTAACGTCACATTCAGCAATGATCTGGAGAGCATCAGGAATGAATCCAGGAAACTTGCTCAGAACGGCACACAGATTATAATCGCCATCACTCACATTGGCTATCTCCATGAAATGGAAATTGCGGCACAGGTGGAAGAAGTGGACATAGTTGTCGGAGGCCACACGAATACATTTTTGTATCACGGTGCGTAACATTTATTGCCGATTTATGTGCATAGATACTCTTATTACGTGGCATCCGGCTTCGAAATTGCTTCTTTCTAGCACTCTTTCTGTCCTCACCATGTGCGTCATGAATTACAAAGGGCATTCCCGTCTCAGCCCTTTACACTGCGCCCTTTGGTAGATCCCCCTCTCATTCGAACTATCGTAGCTTCGTTTCGAACTCTAAATTCCGGGTAAGATAACCAGAATGCATAGACCTTTCCACGTGCGCGCATGTTTCCGTAAACATTCAGCCTCCCGCAGAAAACAAGCTTTTATGATGCCTATTTTCTTGATCTCAATGTTTTACAGCGATGTTTTATACTTCTGGTTGGTCGAAAAATTTTGTGGCGTAAACATACAGCTATCATCATCATCATGAACGGGTATGTACCTCAGAAATTGGGCGACAGACGGGTGCCGTGTAGCAAGGCGGTGAGAGAAAGACAGAAACAAAGAGAGGGAGAAAGAAAGAAAGACACGGAAAGAAAGAGAGAAAAACTTGGCGAAAAACAATTCCTCACGAGGTGGCGGGATTCGAATTCGCGTACCCACGATCCGAACGCAAGCGCCTTAACCACTCGGCTATCCAGGCACTTCAACAATTGAAGGCGAACGGCATATCTTCCTTTGCAATCAGGTATAGAGATCAGTATACATTTCAATAAATAAAACTACAAAACAAGCATCAAAACCGCATGATGGATGATACAGCGCCCGTGAACAATGGGAACACCCTCCCACGCGTTCCCGGTAAATATTAGGTTGCAGCTGCTTTGCACTTCACACGAGGGCTTCGAATGACGTCAAACGACCCGTTTCTTCTCCCCGCGGGCGTTTCCTGATTCAGTTCATTCTCATTCACTCGAACTCATTCATTGAACTCATTCAGTTCATTCTAAGACTGCCATGGGTAGACCACGGAAATTAAAGACACCAGCAGAACAGCATGAATACAATGTTCGACGGAAGGAACAAATTCGTGTTGCTGAAAATGGCCGCGGAACCAGTCTACCACAGCGGACACAAAGCGATTATCACTACCATTGCTCTAAAGTCATAATAAAACATAACCCCCTCCCCCGCCCCCCATCAGCATGCGTGGTGTTTGGTACAGCACATTCACGTTCGCAGGACGGGATGGCGGCCATCTTTTTTTTTTCTTTTTTCATAGCTCGCAGTCATTGTTCTTTCATTTCGAACTCTGCCCTGTTTTAACGCGGTTGCGCATAATGTACAAGTTCTTTTCCCCTTCCTTGCCGTTGAGCCTGGCGTGTCTCATAATGCATATCACGGTTTTGGAACGTAAAACCCCCAAAAAAGATCGTCTTTCAGCCCACCTCTTTCTGTCTGGTATGTTAGCTGTATTTAGCTTTATCCTTCCATTACTCTTGTGGTGCGCTAACGTATTTTTTGCTGTCGATCTGACCTTTTGGTTTTACATTTTCGTTTTACTGTTTTCGTATTTTCCCCTGTAGACTGTTTTCAGATTGTTATAGGTTATTATGATTTTTTCCTTTTCGAGTGCACAAACACAGTGACCTTATGGTTGAGTTTGGACGCGTTAAAGGGATACTAAAGAGAAACAATGAATTGGTTTAGATTGGCAAAGTGTGCTCGGAGAACTCTTGTGTCGTTTATTTCACCACCATAGGTTTATGATTAGAGAAGAAAACTAACTTCAAAGTTTCATTTTTAAATTTCGCGCCGAACTTTGTAATTCGTGACGTAAAAGACTTCAAAGAGCATTTAACGTATTTTGGCGCCACTGGCTCGACGAAATTTCCACAAACTCGCTTATGTCAAGTCTCTGGCCCCGTCAGAGGACAAAGCACTTCGATTTAACCGATTAGGAACTACGTAGGCCCAATCAGGCGCCGTCAAAGATATGTGACGTCACGGCAAATGGTGCGGGAATTCCAAGGCGGCGTCGCCACCTGTATTTTCTTTTCGCGCGTTTTCTCGCTTATTAAGCGTCTTCGCGCAGAAAGCGTGGTGTTTTTGGTATCGTGGAAGAATACTTTACTAATGCGAGAAAAATCGTTTTGCTCTTTAATGTCCCTGTAACTAAATTATTATTATTATTATTATTATTATTATTATTATTATTATTATTATTATTGTTATTATTATTGTTGTTGTTGTTGTTGACCAGTGCCCACAAGTAAAAAACCTTCAAACTCTTTGCGTTCTAGTGCAAACGTTTCCTGGTGGAGACAAGATCGAAGGTGACTATCCAACAGTAGTGAACAAAACTAGCGGCAACGGTCAAGCTCTCGTCGTCCAAGATTTCTGGTTCGGAAAGTATCTCGGATTTCTTCAAGTCACGTTCGACGCAAATGGAAATGTCACGAACTGGACCGGGAACCCCATTCTCATAAATGGATCCGTCGAAGAAGGTACTGAATGTTTACCCCACGCTTCACAACCAGCAATAGCACGAATCAGGCAACGTAAAGGACCCCTGACACCACAATTAAATACCTCGAGATGTTTGTGTTATTTGACTTTCCTGTATCCGTGGGCAATTTTGACCGATTACTAGAGCCGAACGTTGCCTTTAAGATATTTTAATGTGGTTTTAAAGTAAGCGTGAGTGCTGACTTGAGTTGGCAGCACCTCGCGACATCGCGCTGGTATGACGTAGATCGAGGCCCCGCGTGACGTTCCACGAGTAAAGCAAGTATTGTGGACGTCACAGAAGGTTTGCGGGGCGCACACAATACCACGACTGGCACCCGGCGAGGCCTATTGTTCCTCACCCATCTCGCTCTGTTGTTGGGCTGCTGTCGAGGTAGTTTTCGTGAGGGGACACGCGCTTAATAGGTTTAACCCATACCGAGGTACCCACATCGTTTCAATCTCTACCGCGCGCGGTTCCCCGATTTGAAAGCTGCGCTTTCAACGTCGCCACAGCTTGAGCGGACGTGATCTTTGGCGCTTTCTTGCATGAGGCGCTAGTTTCTTATAATTTTAGGGGTGAAGCTCCTTAAAGCGGCACCCGTCCGTCCTCGTAGTGCGTAACCAGTCGTAACGCTAGTACCAGATCTCGACCTCCAAGGTAGGTGCCGGTGGGAGATTTCTCCTGTGCGTTGTTGAACAATAAAAAATTCGCAGCGTGCGCGTTAACTAAAAGCCGAATTCTTCTGTCTCTCATTCCCCATTAGCAGCCATTGGCATGTTCCAGTAGGAAACGTTAGTAGAAGTAGAAGTGTAAGTGTTAGCTAAAAGCCGACTTCTTCTGTCTCTCATTCCCATTAGCAGCCATTGTTTACCTCCGAGGTAGTGCCTGGTGAGATTTCTCCTGTGCGTGATTAAACAATAAAAATTTTGTTCAAAACGCCGTTGATTGATGAAATAAACCAACGAAAGACGCCAGATCTTTTCTAGAAGCAAAACGAAAAGACGCCAGATGTTTCTAAAGCAAAACGAAAAGACGCCAGCTGCTTAACGAAAGATGCCAGATGTTTTCTAAATGAATGGTTTTCTAAACAATGAAAATTCACAGCGTACATGTAAAATTAAAGTGAGCTGTAAGTCGTCATAACTCTCATCGAACCTTTAGTATAAACGCGCCCGATCTCACGTCGGTGATGATGTACTGGGCAGAATTCACGGAAAATTAATGGTTTACCGATGAACCTCCGCAGCTTCGCCCACTCATCATCATTCACTCCGTGGATATGCTGTGATTTTTTTAGGCGGAAGTTTCAGAGTGATACTAAAATTTCACAATTAACAACGCTAGCATGAATTATACAATACGTTAGGTTATTTACAATTCACTTTCCGGATTACTAGACACAAAGCTGCAAATTACAGTAAAAAAGTCGCAAACAAAAATTTCGCTGTCAGGGGTCCGTTGAAGAAAAGGAAATGTGCTTTGCAGATGGGTTCGCAGCATTCCTAGACGTACGCATGTTGCGAAAGAGATGTTATTTAATAGGCGGGGGAAATATGTGTTGCCAGTACAGATCAATGAACTGCATTCGAGTGAAGGTGCATACTGTGAAGGACAAAATATGATTTAAACCAGAATGTTCAAGTACATGCACCTTTTCTGTTGTTGCTGTAAAAGAGTTGCGTAAGCTTCGAATTCAACACAGACATAGAAGATGCTAAAAAATGTCGATACGAATTCGTCAACAACTAATGAGCCTAGCGCACTACGATAATTTATATGAAATCGCACTTACCGAGCTTATCAAATTACTTTTGCCTCTTCGAAAACAAGTGAAATATGAATTAATTGATCATGATTCTCCCTATAATTTTTTAAAGAAAAAGACAATCGAGAAGTTCTGCATCTGTGTACTTCCTTGTCATCCCTATCGTTCATGTTTCTTTGTTTGTGTTTTTGTGCAACTTCGCACCTTTTTGTATTTTGCTCGATTGTGGGCTTACTGCATTGAGTAGATCATCAAACAGCAAACCATTGTTCTTGCTTCAACGGGATGGAATCTAGTGCGTGTTTCAAAACTGTGTCTTTTCCCTTTCTCTTCAGATGAAGAAGTTTTGAATATTACCCTTGAGTTTGAGCCCTTGATCAACAAATCGATTGCCGACGTCATCGGTTACACGAAGGTACTACTCGAGGAAGACGGAGACATCTGCCGCTTGCGCGAGTGCAACCTGGGCAACCTACTGACGGATGCGTACTACTCACACTACGTTGACAAGAGCACCTCTACTCCTGCAATGTGGTCAGACGTGAACGCAGCTGTTCTGAACGGAGGCTCCATCAGGGCGCCTATTGAACAAGGGAGTAAGCACTATGTTATAATGGTGTGGATGATATCAGGGGTCTGTGCCTTAGGAAAGTTTCACCGCAGTACGAACATATATTACGGTCACCCTTATAATGGTGTGGATGATATCAGGGGTCTGTGCCTTAGGAAAGTTTCACCGCAGCACGAACATATATTACGGTCACCCTTATAATGGTGTGGATGATATCAGGGGTCTGTGCCTTAGGAAAGTTTCACCGCAGTACGAACATATATTACGGTCACCCTTATAATGGTGTGGATGATATCAGGGGTCTGTGCCTTAGGAAAGTTTCACCGCAGTACGAACATATATTACGGTGACCCTTCGCTTGTTAAACACTCACTAAATGGCTCCTGGTTTTGCTAATTGACGTAGCTCCCTAAATTTAGCGGTAAACAAAGGAGTAAACGAGTAGCAGAAGCGCGATAACACCCAGCTTTTCCTCATGCACCAGCGCCAGTTTGCAAGTCAACATTACCGTGTGCTTTACACAATATTATGAGCATTATTCACGACGCGTTTTTTGCGCTTATTTTGTATAAAACGTTAAAAGAGACCTTCCATAAACGAAGACAACTTAAAAACATGTTTGTTTGTTTTTTTTTGTTTCAGTATAGCAGATTAATAGATCAGCCCTTGACCGCAACTTTCTTGGTGCCGCATGCTTGATTCTGCTATAGCAAACGTGAAACCTTCAATATCTGCCAGGAGAAGGCCTCGAGATAGCATCTGAGAAAATGATCAAACAGGCCACGCGGGATCTCCAGGGCACTTAAACGGGCAGCGCAGGGTCATGCCAGCTGAAGTTCGCGTTTAGGCATCATCGCCCGCAGCCTATCTTATACAACCCGGCACGCAGAGGCCTTGAAGAGCCGCCAACCCGCCGATACACGGATCATCTCGAGTCCCCATTGACGTCTCCGTTAGGTCGTGACGTCCTATAGGCACCATGGACCAATGTAAATATGTCGTTTACATTTCGCGTATGCGCGAGCCCGCGCTTCCCTTGAAATCAATTATAGTAAGCATGTTTTACCCCATTACTCAATTGCAATTGCAATGAAGCCATTACGGGTTGCATATAGTACTGTTTTCTCATTGATTTGACCTGTTATGTAAGAATCGGCAGTTAAAACGACCATGACAAATAACTTGACTTTAAAAGGGCTTTAAAGGCTGTTGAAGCTATTGACGTAATTTTTACATGGCTGACTCGAAACGCTTAGGATTTGTTACTGGACGCGCAATGAAGCCTCACTCACTAGAGTGGATAAGGCTTGGCATAAGGCGCGACTACGACTCTTCATTGCGGTGCTGCAAGAAGCGTCAAAGTATAAGACTTCCAGGTCTACTTGACGCATACTAATTAGTTCAGGCTTGCACTTTCTATGAGGAAACAAAAAACTTCATTATATGTGTTATATGTGTTGTCACTATAGTGTGAAATTGCAATGAATCTTGCTTCATTTTATGCGCTTTATAAAGGTACGACAGAAACAAGGAGCAATATCCTGGTACGGTATTTTTTTGCTTTGCTTTTTTTTCTATTTGCTTGCTTTTCGTTACATCCTGTCATCTCTTGAGAACCCCAAGTGAGAGGTTCAACGTTCGTGCTCATCCCTGAATTTTTAAGAGTGTAATTGGAACTGCAGGACCACACAGCAACAATATGAATCAGCTTCCTGTATATTCTCCCTGTTCTTTTATTTATTATTATTATTACTATTGTTATTATTATTATTATTATTATTATTATTATTATTATTATTATTATTATTATTATTATTATTATTATTATTATTATTAGTCGTAGTAGTAGTAGTAGTAGTAGTAGAAGTAGTAGTATCAATGTACAGGGAAAGCTGAGCTTTTTAACTTTATTGCTGAAATGTACACACAATCGCTTTTTCCAGACATAACTCTCGGTGACATCATGCAGACCGCGCCGTTCGGACAAACCATCGTCATTGTAACGCTTTATGGCTATGAACTTAAAAACATGTTCGAGCACTCCGTCGGGAATTACAGCTTCTTGAAGAAAAAAGGGGAATTTCTACAAGTTTCTGGTGAGTGCACGGTGCATACAAATCGCCCCTCGGATAGTACATGTCAAGAAGTTTTGGACATTGCCCCATACACCATTTGTTAAATTTCTTCAAAATACACCAACGTAGCTTTCTTATTTACAGCGCTAAGCAGCTGGAAATTTCTTGTGGAATGTTATTTTAACATTGTGATTCCCTGTTATATAAAAACAGCTTGTAAAATCACATTGAATATATATGCAAGGAACAGTTACGAAATTTTTTACAAATTTAAGTGACCTTTAACCGAGAACCAAGTTACAGCTTTACCGCTACTCTGTAGAACCGAACTCTATTTGCAGAGTAGAAAAGATGCGTATTGGTTTCTCATGGAGTTTACAAATGCGCGGCGTTTTGGATAGCATTTGAAAATGACAAATTCTTTGATTCGACCTATGTGCACCCTCGAGTAAAATGTCATGTTTATCTTGTCCCTCAGGTGTACGTGTTGTGTACAATTTGACAATGCCTCCAAACAGCCGCGTTGTGTCGGTGCACATACTTTGCACAAACTGTACGGTGCCTGTCTACAAGCCTCTGGAAGAGTGCGAAGTATACAGAGTCGTCACCACCGACTTCGTTGCCAGAGGTGGGGACGGATTCCAGAAGGCAAAAAACGTTACCGATGGAGGTACGTACGCACTCTTCCCTTATGCACGTTTCATCGTAAACATCACCATCAACAACAACAACAAAAAGTCAGTTTTGCCGCAAAGGCGAAGTAGTGAAAGCGATAGCAACAAATTGGAATGTCATACGAAGAACGGCAAGCAGCTCGAAACTTGCAGCGCGCTGCTCAAGCACAAAGGACGCACAAGAAGAACACACACAGGACACATGCACAGGTATACACAGGACGAGCGCGAACTAACTGTCACAATTGTTACTTCAACTAGCCCTATACTTTGACTCTTCTAGCTAGCATTAATAATAATAATTGTTGGGGTTTAACGTCCCAAAACCACCATATGATTATGATAGACACCGTAGTGGAGGGCTCCGGAAATTTCGACCACCTGGGGTTATTTAACGTGCACCTAAATCTAAGTACACGGGTCTTAAGCATTTTCGCCTCCATCAAAAATGCGGCCACCGCGGCCGGTATTCGATCCCACGACATGCGAGTCAGCAGTCGAGCACCTTAACCACTAGACCATAGTGCCGGTTGTTCAAGCTAGCAGCTCACTCCTTTCGCAAACGCGGCCTGTGAAGCGAGCGAGGTTACCTTCGTGCGGTCTATAGCTTCAACGCAAACTTTGCGGTGAAAGCACAAGACGTACAAACCTCGCCCCTCTAGAGCTAAGCGCTCAAGCGCGGGTGACCACACCCTGTATATCAAAGTACAAGTCGGAGGCGCGCATCCCAACTCCGGCGCGACGACCTTTAAAGCGCACCCTTTGCGCCATCTCTCGGGTGATAGTGAACACGCTGAAGCACCTTCGAGCTCTGCGTACTGCCAGCGGTAAATGGTGTATAGAAATAACTCGCCGTTCGTGTACTGGAGGACGTATGCTGCTTGGCGAAGTTGTCTAATGCAGCGCGCTGCGGAGCTAGGGGTCGCACGCTGGAATCCCAGGTCGCGCGCTTCGTATAATATTTCTTCTGAATTATGTTTCTTTGTGGCTTATATATATATATATATATATATATATATATATATATATATATATATATATATATATATATATACTGACCATAACGGCGACGGCAACGATCCCCGCCGACAGTGTCTATATAATTCCTATCGCAATAAAAAAAAGCTGCATATTCCAGGCTCAATGCGGGACAAAGGCGTCTCCCATTTATCTTCAATTTACCATATCTTACTCGACCTCACTTCATTTTATGCCAGAGAACTCAATTTCATCAACCCACTTTACTCTCTGCAGCCCTCGACTACGTTTCTCATCTGCCAGTATCCGTTTCGTTACTCTCAATGACCATCGGTTATCTGTCCTGCAGTTTACGTGGCCTGCCTAGGTCCAACTTTTTCTCCTAACGTCAACACGTCAACTAGGATACCGGCTACCCCTGTTTGTTCTCTGCTCTATTCTGCTCTTTTTTTATCTCTTAATGCTACGCCTACCATTTTTTGCTCGAAAGCACGAGTAATGGTTCTTAACTTCTTGCGTTTCTTACACTACACGTTTTTGCGCTGTATGTTGTAGTGGAAGAATTCAGTGGTTGTGCACTGTCCCCTTTAGTGACCGCGGTCAACTTACCGGTCACGATTTGAGAACAGAACGTTTTAGTGTAGCTATTCTGCTCATAGGAAACGTACAGTGATCCGGTCGCGCCGTGGTGCGGAAGTCAGCGAAAGCATTTAGCGTGCTCCCTGCAGCAGCTGGCCCTTGAATGGAGCCCTGTCAGGCTGTTAGGGTAGCTTTGCAATGTCGCGTATTGAGTGCGTCGTAGACTATGCTAATAGCTATAGGAACAGCCCACCTGGAATGAACTTTTTTTTTTCAGTTTTTCAGCGTGATAATGCTATAGAAACTAGCGGGAATGCTGGATTCGCAGCGTACGACATGTGACGGATTCTGGGCATGTTTACCAGGTACATGCTCTCGCTAGTTCGCTGCGAAATTACGCTCCACGCAAGTTAGCTGATACTGTTACAGTGCTGATGGAACCGAGTGGCAGCCAGCAAAGTGATCTCAAGTCTGCATTTCGTTCGTGGAAAGCCATCGACGAAGCAAGCTTCTCCCTCGTACGCTCCTGCTGTTTTTCCGACCGCGTGCCACATTTCGATGAACTGCGAGTCCGTGAACGGGAACAGTAAGGAAGAAACCTCGGATTTGTGGCACATCGGGGACCGCGAATTTCAACATTTCCTCCACCTGTACAGCCTTTGCTCCTTGAGAGGACTGCGCGTGCGTGCGAAGCTGAGTTACGCCGTTCATAGTGATATGTGACACCTAAGATATCACATGCAAAGCTGGCATGTAACAGATTTATTCAGCTACTCATGCAGCCCGAGGAACGTCCACAAACGGAACTAAACAGCACAGAAAACTACGCGCAACTGCTATACGGCATCACTAATTGCTACAAGGTTTGGCGATCGCACGTTTTTCTTGCACCCATCGTACTAGGTAGTCTAAGACTTTGAGGATCACACTACAGCACACGGCGGACGCAAATGTCATTGCTTGCTCAGTAATAAGCAGGGAAAATGATAAGAAATAATGCGTACAAAGCTCGATTACTTCCAGGTTTAAGCTGGCGTGCCGCGCTCTTTGGCATTTAGGGACACTCTGTTGCACGTCCGTGCTTTCTTCTGTCGCGTCGAAAACATGATTTGGTATAATTATTGTCCTTTCTCTTTGTTTGGGGCTCTAGAAATCCTTCACTGTTACCTTTCTGAAATCCTACCCGTTTTACCAGACCTGTCGCCTTCCCGCACACGCCCTTACATATAACGCGGGCGTATAGGGGACTGAGAGACGACAATTCATAGCACGCGAGTGGAAACTGAAGTGGCCCCTGTGGCGCCCTCACTTAGCACGGCCGTGTCGAAACAAGTCTAGAGAATTAGCCATAAAAATAAGCTTTCGATAATTAGAACCACTGTCAGTTTTTGATGGCAGGGTCTACCTCTAGCTCCCTCGCTCTCTCTCCCTCTTTGCGTTTGCAAAAGCACCTCATTTTGACAATTTCTATAGCTCCTCATATTATTCAATAACGGCTACGTGTATGATATGTATTTCTTGGAACTTTTCTATTTTTCTACTACTTCTATTCACACGCAAAAAAAAAGATAATTGATAAAACCGCCAATATTTCCATGTAAAGACATGCAGCGCTCGTTTGCCGCTGAAGGCAGCCAGCTGCGCCAATTGTCGATAGTTCAATTGCATGAACCTGCTCTCCATCTTTCTTTTTGTAGGGCCTTTGGATCTTGATGTACTAAGGGATTACATAATCAAAATTTCACCGGTGAAGACGCCCGTGGAAGGTCGTATCACGATCCACGGAAATATAACCGAAGACCCTGATGCTAAAAAGGCGACGAAACGCTGACACAAGTAAAGGTGTTCGTCAACGAAGAGACGGGAAGAGCGAAAATGAACAATTCGTGTGTGATTCATTTTCTTACGGGTAATAAATAACGTGGGTCATTTCTTTATTATTACAAAATGTAAAAAAAAAAACAAAGAAAACACGTAGACATTTTTCTCTGCTCATGCTAATGGTTTGCATCGGGGCTTTTGTCGGCGTCGTTTGTCGTATGATGTCTGACTGTCGCGGTGACGTCTAGTGGACACTTGTTCGCAACATACAACATCTGCTTAGAGCAGTAGCCGAGCTAAGTCTGCGGACGCCGTGCTTTCTTCACAGAAGGTACCGCACACCTTGAAATACTGCGCTGAACCTTGTAAATATTGAATCTCATTCATTCAATTAACACCTATTCGTACGGAAATTTCCGAAGATGAAAGGTAGCGCTTGGGAGTGATACAGACACTGAGAATTTAATTAAAGAACGTCCTTAGAGCCGATGCCATCAGTAAGCGTCGCGGGCCGCTCCCACGTGGGGACGGGTAGGCCGAGCCTGGCCGCCGCATCGTGGGTGTTTAATCCCACATACAACTTAACGTGCCGTATTCATCGCATAAGTTGTAAGGAATTCGATTACCACTTCATTAAATATTCGTCTCACTTATGTAGACTCCATGTGCATTGAAGCTTAATATATATATATATATATATATATATATAGCTCAATAACAATGTGCTCATTATTATAGCTCATGAGCAATTATCGTGAACAGTGAAGCGGTCACTGCTCTGTAAAATAAAGAAGGTGTTGAAGGAGTTGTGTTCCTTGTAGGCATCGCGGTGATACGACACTCTCAATTTGAGATAGGCGTTTGCCTTTGTCTGATGTCTTCCAGAAAGGAAGTGTGTCGGAGGCAGCGACACGACGTAGAAAACCTTAGCCGATAGGAGGAATGTAATGCGAAGCATAGTATCGAGCTTTCGAAATGGAAGACGTGTGTCATTTACCTGTTGCCGCGGGTGACATGTTTGCACATAATCGATCTACGTTCACAAAAATGGATCCGTTTGCGTGACCTTATTTTATATACTCGGATTCAAGAAATACGTTACCAAGATTACATGAAATGGGAAAGACTTAAGCACCGGTAATTGTGCTGCTGTATCTAAATAAACCTTTGCATTACGCTGCTCGTTCTATAGCGTCCCCTGTTGGGAAGTGGAAAGTTGCGTCAGATAACGTCTAAAAAACATGTTGCTAGAAGTACATGCGTATCTATTGACAGCCACGACTGCGAATTCGTACCATTTTTCGATAAATACGGTATATATTATCGCGAACGAAACAGTGTATAGGCTTCCAAAGCAACGTCGAGCGGCGCCACTGCTCTTATCGCCACTGGGGGCATCCACGGCCACAACACTGCCGCCCCCGCTTCCGCGCACATGCACAGCTCTCGAATTGCTCCTGTGGTGCGTCACAATGTAACTATTGCTGACTAGCAGTGCTCTGGGCCGAATGAAGAGCGCATGCGCGCACGTGTCCTTGCCACCGCCGCTGGCAAATCCGGCGACAAACCGCCTTTGCTGGCAGCGTCTGCCCCCAGTAACGCATAGCTCAGCCGCGCGAGCGTCGCGCCCGAACTTGAGCTTGGGTTCCCTGTATGTCAGAAGATGCTGTTATTGACAAGGAAGGGGTGCTATGTCGCCTTGCTGAGCGGGTACAAGTGAAACTGCTTCGTAAATATTGGGTAGTTTTCGTTCTTAAATTTATTAAATGCGAAGCATTTCTTAGCAAACCTCAGGCACTTTTGCCGTTTCTTTCTTTCTTTCTATCTATCTATCGTCTCCATAACTTGTAATATACCAAAATTGGCATAGCAGGGGATCAGTGCATGACGGACACGATTCACTAGTCATGACATCAATAACGCAAAATACCTGTCGCGTACGTCATGAAACCCTTTCTCTCAGTCACGTGTGGCACATACTCACATACCAGAGAGAGAGATAATAAAACGAGAGAAAGGCAGGGAGGTCAACCTGAATTGTAACATCCGGTTTGCTACCCTACACTAAGGGGAGGAGGAAAGGGAAAGAAAGATAGAATGGAAAGCGGAGAAAAGAGCAGACGCGCGATAAAAAAAATATAAACAAAAGGAAGGTGTAGAGCAGGAGTACTAAAGTAAAGCCTATTCAATAAGCCACTGGCACACAAGAAGTTCAGTAAGGCCTTAATTGATTTTCGGTGTGCAGATGGTTCGGGTCGGCATTCCAGCACTAACTGTTCCGACAGGGGTCTGTCGTCAAGGCGGGCCAATGCGAGCTGTAGCGAGGGCAGCGACAAAGAACGTGGTCTATCGTTTCTTCGCTGTCACACTGGCTGCAAGCAGCACTGTCTGCCATGCCGATTCGGAAGGCAAAAGATTTAGTGAAAGCAACACCAAGCCACAGTCGGCAAAGCACCGTTGCCTCGAGTCGAGATAGCCCGGACGGAGGCCCAAGTCGACGACACGGGTCCAGTCTATGCAGTCGTGTGTGCTGTAAACAATCTCGAATTTTCATTGCAGCATCCGTTCTTGATAACAGGATGGATTCTTGTACGCCGTCTTCGTGTGCGGTTTGAGCAGCTGCGTCGGCATGTTCGTTGCTCAACATGCCGCAGTGACTTGGAAGCCACTGAAAGGTGATGTGTCCTTGCACGAAGAGGTTATGGAACAGCTCTCTAATTTCCAACACTAGTTGCTCGTGAGGTCCCCGGCGTAAAGTTCATGCTATGCGGGTATGTGCCACAGGCGATACAGAGTCTCAACCAACACAGTAACCGCAAACACACACACATTGACACGCAAGGAGAGGGATAATAATAATAATTTAATTGCTGGGGTTTTACGTGTCAAAACCACGATATGATTATGAGAGACGCCGTAGCGAAGGGCTCCGGAAATTTTGACCATCGGGTATTCTTTAACGTGTACCGAGATCGCACAGCACACGGGCATCTAGCATTTTGCCTCCATCGAAATTCGATCGCCGCGGCCGGGGTCGAACCCGCGACCTTCGAGTCAGCAGCCGAGCTCCGTAACCGCTACGCCACTGCTGCAGACGGAAGGAAAGTGAGGAAGCTGAAAACATAACACCCCTGGAAGACACTAAACTACTTCCACTCGTCCACGTGGTCCGCAACGTGGACCACGTGGATTACGCAAAAACTGGGGCCAATGCTTCCTACAATAAATCTGCCGAGAGAACCAGGCCTTTCACTATTACCGGTGACTTCAACATTGATTTATAAAGACCCAACAACGCCTGGTCTTTATAATGCATAAAACACGGCTTGGGTGTGGACAGGGCATCAATAGACCTCGCTGCCACGTCCAGGACAGGAGGCATCATAGATAATTTCATCGTAAGAGGCATCCAGGATTTTCACCAGCTGTACCATACCTCGCACTACACTACACTTAGACCCCTCGTAACCGCGATCACGAACGGATCCGATTAACAAGTCCGGTCCAGCTGCTGGTGCTCACTTTCAAGAACTGTCAAGAACTCCTTCCACACATGCACACGGGTTCGTGAAAAGTGCGTGCGTTCTCCGTCATAACAGACAAGTGCAAACATAACTGTAACAACTGCAACTGTGACTGTAACGTACGTGCAGTGCGCCTGCGCATCCACACGGCTGTGTATATATCTAGGGAAACTTTCCTGAATGAAGCTTAGTTGCGAGTAACGCCTGTCCTGTGCATCTGTGTCCCTTCTTTGTCCTGTTCGAATTCGTGTTATCCAGTATTCAAGAATATAAGCACTACATACCTTACCGCGCCTGGTGTTGGTAACACCCATGTTGCTGTTGGCATCGTTACGCAACTGTAAACAACTGGTACATAATACATATGCGACTCTTCAACATACGAGTGTGCGTATACCACTCCTACATTTCTGTAGCGTCATTCCGTAACGTTTCGCTCAATGTGAAAACTTACGCCACAGTCACTATTCCGCGCGTGCTTCGCATAACATCGATTCCCATGGTTCGTGGGATCTGCTGAATTTTTATTACCACTGACATGTGGAGGCGGAGATGGTTAAACATAACTGCAAAGCGACGCTGCCATCGACAGGTATGCGCTATCTGCTTAGATATACACAACACCGGCCTAACGGCGCACATTTAACACAAATATACAAAACAAATATTATGCCTTAAGGGCAAGTCTATGTCGCAAAAAAAAAAAAAAAAAAAAAAAAAAAAAAAAGATATGCAGAACATTACAACTCGTCAGATCTTTCAACTTTTAAAAACCGAAAATAAAATTTATTATGCTAGACAAGTTACTTGCATTCATGAGCTCAAATATTTTATGGGCGAGGCTATGTTCAGAGTTTTTCCACTCCTTTATTTGCCAAAAATTTCCGAAATTTTCTTTTTGATCAAAGGCAAGAAAATGTTGAGTGAACGCTTCAATTTCTCTAAGGGACTTGTAAGTAGCCTTGCATCTAGCGTTTCTTCCTTTCTGAGCGATGGGTTTGTGACGGGGTCGCCTGGAATCATTACAAGTTTAGTTCCGTTGAGGAGTGTTATGCGTCCCTCAATGGCCGACTTCACAGGAGTAATCTTCCTAATGTGTTCCACAAGAACTGAGTAGTCCGCCGGACCTGAAGAAATATAAAAGCAAATATTTATTGGAATGTCAAATTTGAAATTCAGAGAGAGACAGGGAACCTGGTTAAGGCCGCTACACAAGCCTCCTCGCAATGGCGCTTGATAATCCGTGTCCCATCAACATATGGTACGAGGCTGCATACAAAGATCACTAAATCATCCCAACCCTTACCGCACCAACAACCTCTGCTACAGAGTCTTCGCCACCTCGGACCTCAAAATTTTGCTTTCCGTTTCTTTCACTACTTCTTATCTATCTACATTCCCAGTTTACAAGTAAAAAAAGAAAAAGAAAGCTATTGCCCACTCTAGTTGACCTCTTGTTTTTTTTTTTCATGTCTTTCGTAGCTCTCTTAGTACAAGCGTGTTAGACTGTGTGATCTAACTGCAAACCATATTTCGACGTTTTTCTTACCTCCGCTTGTGGCGTTAGTTGCTCTTGGGTATCCATCTCCTCCTTTTGTGATGTAGTCGGTGGTGACAATTCTGTACACGCCGGTGTCATTCACTGCCTCGTATCGTGGCACTCTGCATCTTCGACACAGGACTTGAAGTGACACGACGCGACACTTAGAAGGATAACTCAAGTTGTACGTTACACGAATGCCTGCAAGAGAAGTGAAGACAATTTAATGGCTGTCCGGAGACGTTTCCCTGGCTTAACATGATGCTCCAGGTGACATTGCAGACGCATCAAATGAGGCATCCATACATATACACACGCACACAACGTGCGCTAGTAACAGGAACAAGGTAACTGCAAATAACATCTATGCAGCGTACGGTTTAGGTCATTGTTACGGAGGCAGATAGTAGCTCTTAGCAACGCTGTTGTACGACGTTCTTGGTCATGTTACAGTTCGAAGGAGCTGCCACCAAAATTTAAAGCAGATTTGGGGATTGCTCTCGTAGCGCCAGCATATGCACAAAAAGTGATGCATGTTCAATATGCTAGACTACTTAGAATACCTGTTTTTTTAAGCGAGTGACTGGAAACGCTAGCGCGAGATATGAAGCTTGCAAAGTTATCTGAGCTGCGTGACCGTATGCAACAAGAATGTAGAAACAGATGTTATTGCTCACCCGACACTTGCAAGAACCGGCCCTGCTTCTTTTGAAAACTGTACTCCGACACTGAGTATTCGAACATGCTCCTTAGCTCGGAGCCGTTGAGTGTCATGATGACGACCGACATGCCGAAAGGCATTGTAGCCAGTATGTGACCCATTGTGATGTTACCTTTGTTGCGAGGAAAAGAAGAAAAAAGTAGGTAGTGTATTATTGATCGGCTGATATGTTAATGGTGAATGGCTATCAGCTAGCGCTCGAAAGAACAGCTGAAAGAAATGCGGTGACAACAACGTAAACCATTTAACAAAGTTTCTGAGGAAAGAGCAGATTATTGAAAGCTTTAGGTAAGATTGATGTCAAGAGAAACAAATAAAAAAGTATAAGTGCCAACTGACCCTTCGCCCTCTATAACAAGATGGCGTTATCTAACAAAAAATGACTCGTCTGCCGTATAAAAAAAGAAAATTAAATTCCATGTGAACTGATAGAGATCCCATATGTAATACATGTACATATGGGAATCTCGCCTAAAAACCCTTATATGCTACCTATGGCATGAAACATATTTCGTATTGGACATACGGAATTCCGGGTAGATGTAGGATATGTAAAATGTGCCGCGTTATATATATGGGTACTTACTGATTTTTCAATAATACCTTTTTATGCTAGAAAAACACACTAGATATGGGCATATAAGTTTATAACACTGTCTGACAACGCATGTGCTTATTATCTCGATTAACGCGAAAGCTTTGTTTTGGTTATGAGCATGGTGCTTTATTTAGCGAAGTCTTGCCAAGCGCTGTGATTTTAACCCCACCGCTCTCTTGGGTGACGTGAAAATGCCATTTAAAGTTTTCTCTTTATAAGCAAGGTGCTTCGAAGTTACTCTGTCAAGCCATAAAACCTCACTACGGCGAACAACGCTGAAATTCGATTATATTGAGAAGTTTAACTCTCGAAAATAGACTTGCTGTCACAAAGAGAGTTGTCAACCCTTCCTTCGTACCTAAGTCTGGCAACACGCTTACGTGATCGCATTCAACGATACAGCTAGCAGCTGCCGGTTTCTCTCGCATTCGTTAGTTATTCTTCAGCCAGCCGTTATTACCATACGTACACTTGTTCTTTCCTCAAAGCAAACCTGTCCAGGTTACCTGGACATTATACGTACCAACTCAATGGGGACAGCAAAGTTGTTATAGCGAAGGAGGCTGAGGAAAGGTGTGATAGGGAGTTCCTACGAACACAATTTTTGAGGATTTCTTCCCTAATTTCATAATATCGCTCGTTGAACTAAACTTCTCTCTTTCCTTTTTAACTTCTCTTTGTAGATTGTCTATACCTGTTATTCAGATACAGCTAATCCTACAGCAAGATAACAGGTGGTCAGATTAATTCGTAGCTTTTACTGCGGAGTCCTTCATAAGTCACTGCCTATTTTCGATACGTGAAACTTCATACTTTGTCTTCTTTTCAGATTTTTCCGTCGACTATCGACTTCACGCTAATCTGTCAGACTTAACTATGCTTGCAAACTTTTCATTCAGTCTATGATGTGATGCTTTGCCACGTGACTCTTACAATACAGGGTAGAATGTAGCTCCAAATGTGTGGAAAGGCGCGCTTGTTTTTCATTCATGACCATTGGTATAACGCGAAGCCGACTAAACTAACAAGAGTGTGGGTCTACTCCTGTCCGAAGTTTTTTTTTTCCTTTCTTTTCTTTTTGTTTACTTCACACTGTACTGAATTGTTAAACACGGTTAGAGCCTGAGAAAAAATGTATGCTCCGCCCACGAAACCGCGGTGCACCTGTCCTTCACCTGTGACAATTGTGCTAGCTGATTTCCCCTTGAACCATAAGTTCTTTTTTTCGATTAATGTAAGCATACTCATGTTATGAGTTAAATGTTCGTCGTTACTACCTAAAACATCACGTTTGTCTGAGCGATGGCAGAATCCCCGACGAAATTTACCAGGACGTTCAAGTTTCCGACGTTAACCCGCCGACAAAATCGTGTGTCTGTAGGTAAGGTCAATTATCTGAAATACTCCGAAAGTGGTTGACGTCACAGCAATGGACGTCACAGCTATTGGACGTCACAGTGGTTGACGTCACAGCTATTGGACGGAGCATTTATGCGAATTCTCTGTGACAGATACAGCGATGACTGTGGGCGTAGCTGACATTTTTTCTTAGGTCTCACTTGTGTAGTGCACACGTGCCGTTCATTCAGACATGTTGTCCACGTCAAATGCTCACGATTTTGAGGGATGGGCGCGCGGACGGCGCCTCCGTTGAACAGGGCGCCGTTGACGTCAGACCAGAGGTCGGGCTCGCTGCTCTTCTTGTCCGCGTAGTAGGCGAAGAAGCCGTCCGCTATCAAGTTCCCCAGGTTGCACTCTCGCAGCCGGCAAATTTGGTCCGCCTGCTCTAGCTTGACCTTCGAGATTCCGATGACCTCGCTGATGGCACGCGTCACGTTTTCCTTGTAGCAGTCGATGACGTCTAGCATTTCCTGGTCTGAATGAACACAGAAGGTCGCTGTAGCAATGCGTATACGCTCGTGCACTATATATATATAAACTTGTCAAATTTAATATGAAATACTGTAAAACCAAATAACACGAAAGTATTGCTAAAGATACTGAGCACATTTGTCCAAAAAACGGCAGGAAGGTGAAAATAGAAGCTTGCGGTGAAAAAATCCGTAAACACGGGGTGGGCACTCGAGCCTTCACCCCCTATTTGCAGATTTTTTTAAACACACTTGTGTCACTCAAACTACTGACTTCTTACTTGAATGACTTCTCCTTTGCAGGGGCTTCGCTCTACAGGGTGGTTATTTTTAGACAATACAGATTTTTATGCAAATGCTATGGCAGTCACGCTCCTGTTCAGTGGCGCAGCCAGAAATTTTTAACAGCGAAGTTGTTTAAGCCGGCCGTTATTTGTGCAGCCGATTAGAAAACTATCATCATCAACGGGTATGTGCCACAAAAATTGGGCAAATCCCACAACTCACCACTAGTTCAATAAGAGGAAATGAAGTGGTACACCCAGAATCTTCATATCATCATTCTTTCTAAGAGAGAGAGAGAGAGAAAGCTATAGAAAAAAATAGAGAGAAAAAATATAGAGAAACAATGGGAATAAAGACATAAAAATAGAAAGACGGAGAAAGATATAGAAATATAAAGGAAGATAAAGAAAGAAAAACACAGAAAGATAGGGATATCAGCAGCGAGAGAAAGAGATAGAAAAAATAGAAAGATCAAGAGAGAAAAAAAGCACAGAGAACGAAAGGGAAGAAAGAAAAATAAAGATAAAAGGAGCGAGAAATAGAAAGAAACGGATATAAAATAGAGATACAAAATAAGAAACAAAAAGAAAGGGAAAGAAAGTGAAGAAAGAAAAAATAACGAGAAACAAAGAAACCCAGCTGCGCTCTTCCTTCCTAGGCTTGGCACGACCAGTGCGAAGCTGCCATACTAGGGAACGGGTAAGGCATCGGCGGCTGCGAGAAGAGCCCTAAGCGATGGAGGCCCCACGCCAACGACGACGTGCCCCTAGATCTATTATGAGAGGTGCGAACGCTCGGTTCTGGAGTTTGGACATCCGTGTTGTGGCTAACCTAATCCTAGCAACAACCAACCGAATCAGACTTAAGAATCGTCCAGTTTCGCTGTTTCAAGCCTTACGCGACTTAGTGCAAGCTTTGCCATTTTTTTAGATGCGAAAGCATCTCTTGCTCGTGGGTATGTCCCGCGGCATGGGCGTCGGCGTCCGCACTCACACTACGCATGCGCAACTCTCCTTCTTCCCTCTCTCCAACAGCTGCGCGTTACTCTCTCCACTTCTCTCCCAGCACCTGCTTGCGCTTCTCCTGCGTTCTCGCTTCTGCTCTCGCGGCGCATGCGCTACTCTCCTCCTCAAGTAACCTCTCCTTCAAGCTGGTAGAGCGCTGCGCGCGTTATCCAGCGCTTGCTTCGGTTGACTCCTCTGAAATGCGGGCTCGACATGCCGAAATTCTCTCCTGCGCAGGGCCGCGATGAGCGCTAGCGCATGCGCGCCCGCTCCCCCTCTCTCTCCTCTCCTACGCTGCCCCCTCTCGCAAGCAACGGAACGCGATCGTGCTCCGGCTTCGCATCGCCTCATGGTCCCCTTTAATAGGAGATGGTGTAACTTTTTTTTTTGAGGGGGGGGGAGGTGAACCACTTTTTATGTATGTTCATGGCGCGCGCGCGCGCGCGCGCGCGCTGTGTGTGTGTGTGTGTGTGTGTGTGTGTGTGTGTGTGTGTGTGGTGTGTGTGTGTGTGTGTGTGTGTGTGTGTGTGTGTGTGTGTGTGTGTGTGTGTGTGTGTGTGGTGTGTGTGTGTGTGTGTGTGGTGGTGTGTGTGTGTGTGTGTGTGTGTGTTGGAAGAATCTTCACCCACTTTCACCTTCTTGACAGTATAATGGGTGCTTGGCAGGCGATGTGTCACATCCCGCTGTTTTCATTTCACTCCCGTTGTTTCATTCTCTCCCGCTCGCGGTGGTGGTGGTGAAAAGCATTTATTTACAAGGAGAGGTGTGGGACCTCTTTAGAGGGTTCCTACAGACTAGGTGGAGTCTCTATTCCGGGACCCCATTGGTTGAAGCCGCCGCCCTGGCTCTCTGTACCAAGGCCTGTTGGGCCTGAAGGTCTGAGCAGCCGAGCAGGGCCGCCTCCCAGTCCTCTCGGGTAGGGTTCGGGTATAAGGGCTGAGTTGTTTTGACAGGCCCACACAATGTGGTAGGTGTCCGCCACCTTCCCACAGTGCTGGCACTGTCCTGTGACCGTAGGGTCGAAATGTTTTATGATTGCAGGACATAACATTGTGTTAGTCTGGAGTCTTAACAGGATGCGCTCATCTGCTTTCTTCAACCCCCTTGCAGGAGGAGGGTAACGGCGATGAATTTCCTTACAATATTCCAGAATTTCCCTATACCGGAGGACAGGGTAACCCTCCCCGTCTGTCTCCATTGGGATTGACGGAGGAAACCCGGAAATGAGCGCTCGGGCAGCCGCATCTGCAGCCTCATTTCCCCGCAATCCCTGATGACCCGGAGTCCAAATAATACGTTTCGGGTGAGGGTCCGCGTCCCTTGTGCAGTTTCGCAGTATTTTGTAGGCTAAGGGTGAGATGTACCCTGCTACGGAGTTGCGACACGCGCCCCGCGAATCCGTAATAATGCATCTGGAATTGCTGTGAGAGGCCGCAAGGGCAATGGCGACCTCTTCAGCCTGTGTTACAGTATACGCCCTAAAGGTTAGCCCATCCACCTGTGTTCCTTCGTGAATAGCAGCGGCTGTGTACCACCCCTCAGGGTTTGGGCCAGCAACGTCCACGTAGTAGACACCGCTCTTCTGTCCATATTGTAGCTCCAGCGCCCGAGCGCGCGCCTCACGTCGTGCGGTGTGTTCATCTCTCTCCATTTTAGTGGGGAGAGATCGAACCAGAAGGGCTGTGCGCCACAGTTCTGGTACCTTGACCCGCTCCTGTAGGTGGAAGTCATGTTTTATATGCAGTCGCGCAAGTAGACTTTGGCCAGAGTTTGTTTGGGCCAACCGTGTATACTGGTTGAGGAGATGGGCTTCCCTAAGCTCCCGATATGAGTTCACCACACCCAAAGCCTTGAGACGGCTGTTGGATGTAGAGATCGGAAGATCAAGAGCCCTCTTTAACGTCTTCCTAATGACTGCTTCGATTTTTTCTTCCTCATGTTTGCGGAGGTAGAGGTAAGGGACGGAGTAAATGACCCTGCTGGTTACAAAAGCGTGCGCCAGCCGCAACGCATCTTTGCACCGAAGTCCCCCCCTCTTGTTGGAGACCCTGCGGATCATGCGACCCCCCACCTGGTCACCTATTTTCCTAAGTTTGTTCAGTGTTGTGTCAATTCGGAGCTGTTGGTGAATGTATAGGCCAAGGACACTGATCTCCTCCGCTCGTCTGATTGGGCCCGTAGGAAGCGTGATGGAGATATCTGTGTTGTCTTTAGACATGCCTCTGATGTGAAGGAATTGACTTGTTGGGCGCGCATTGGAGCCCGCAGCACGCCGCGTAGGTGTGTACAATTTCTGCAGCTTGTTGCAGGCTGTCCTCAATGTTACCCAAGTTCCCTTGTGTTGCCCAAACCGTGATGTCATCTGCATAGAGGGCATGGGGAATGCCCTCTATGCCCGCCAGCTGACGTGGTAGATGCATCATGGTGATATTAAATAGGATGGGAGAAAGGACAGCCCCTTGCGGTGTCCCTCTAGTACCCATTTGATACGGTCCGTATTCTGAGTTTTCTATGCGGATCAGGGCGGCTCTGTCCGATGAAAAGTCCTTGACGTAATTGAACGTGTTCTGTCCACAGTCGGTGTCACGAGGTGTTCGAGAATGACGCTATGTTTAACGTTATCAAGGCCCTCTCAGATCTAAGGCTAAGATGACCCTGTCGTTGTATTTCATCACCACCGGTTGGATGACCTCTCGGTGTAGTTGCAGGAGTACATCCTGTGCCGATTTATGAGGACGGAATCCGAACATGGTAGGAGCAAAGGCCCCCTTCTGCTCTAGATATTCCGAAAGTCTGTCCCGCACCATCATTTCCATCAACTTGTCCACGCAAGATGTTAGAGAGATGGGGCGAAGGTGTCTGTGTTTACTGGTTTACCTGGTTTGGGGATGAATGTGACCAGGGCTGTTTTCCACTCAGGGGGGACCGACATCCGGCCACTCCAGATAACATTAATGTATTCCAAGAGTTTCGTCAGCGTAGGGTCGGCCAAGTTTGCCAGCGTCTTGACCGTGATGTTATCCCTACCAGGAGCTGTTCCTCTACGCATCTTTGCCATTGCTGCCTTCACGTCATGTAGGAGGAAAGGGGCGTCTAGGGTCTCGTTTTTCCTTCCCGAATATGTATACTCCGGACCTCGCGGATCTTGCTGCTGGCAGAGATACCTGTCCCGAAGCGTTTCCGCTAGTTGTGTTGTGGTACCCTGAAATCCATGAATGGCTATTCGGAGGTGTCTTTGCGTTTCTCCTCGCGTTTGTGTGGGGTTAATGAGGCTGCGAAATATCCGCCACGTGCCCCTGTTTGACATCTGATGTGCGATATCATTACATTTGTCTACCCAGTTTGTATCTGCTAAGTGCGTCGCGTATTCCGCCGCTTGTGTTGTTAGCTCCTGAATTCGTTTTCGAAGGGCTCTATCATGCTTCTGGCGTTTCCATCGGCGCGTGAGGCTCTGGCGTGCCTCCCACAAATGCAGAAGGTGGTGTCAACCGCGGGGTGTTCATCCGATGTTGCAATATGGTTTCGTATTTCTTCTGGGTGAGTATGATGTGCGCAGCCCAGTCTGCGTAATTGCCTGAACGGAGGATAGGCGGGATATTTTCCTTGCGCATTTTGTCCCAGTTAACCTATTCGCGCTTGTCTGTCCTTCCGTTTGAAAGGGTGTGTGGAGAGTGTGATGTTTAGTAGGCAGTGGTCACTGCCCAGTGTCTCCTCTAGGTTAGTCCATGTAACGTGTCGTGTGTTCTTAACCAGAGTGAGGTCAGGGCATGTGTCCCTGTTCACCGAGTTACCAAGGCGCGTGGGGGTGGCCGTATCCCTATTCAAAAGCCGCACTCTTAAAGGGGTACTGACACAAAAACTTTGGCCTCGCGTTTTTTTGCTGTAATGTGTTGCTGGGGGCCTGTTAGTCATAACACGGCACATCGTTTGCTGCAGCGCGCGACAGATAATTAATTACAGGCTCCTCATTACCGACCAGTGTCAGTTTCGGTTTCAAAAACGACAAGCCTCCGGGTTGCAACTATCACTACCTAGCGGCTGCAGGCGCTCGATCACGTCAGCACATAGAAGTGTGACGCACTTCGCGCTGTTCGCGTCGCTCTCCTCGCATTCGCACGCTTGCCGCACGTGCTGCGCGATGACGTCGCCTTCACTGTCCTCGTTGTCGTCGTCCTCCTCATTGTCGTCTGTTGCGACGATTTCCTTGAGACACAAACAGCGCAGCGGCGAGCGCGTCAAAACAAAAATGGCGGCTACGACGTCATCACAACTTGTTGTACCGGCTACAGCGGTTACGTATGGGAAGTAGGGGGGTCACCTCGGGTCACCTCCGAGGGGTCAATGCAATAGGTGCGCCCTATAATGCTGGATCGCGCACGCGAACTTCATCTTCATATAAAATACCTTCCAGCTTTATTCGCTGTCGATATTTCGCAGATGGTGGCACGCACGTACACGGAAATCGATCCAGCAGGCTATCTCGGCCGCGAAATTTTGTGTCAGTACCCCTTTAATGTCACCAAACCTTGGGCGCATGTGATGTGTGGTGCTGCACCGGTGTGGAGCGCAGCTTATGATTTTAGGCGGGCGTTGTGAAATATGCCAAAATTTGTCATAATAACGATGCTATAGGCTTAATTACAGAATACATTAGAGCATTCGCGATTCACTTTAGGGATTATCCGATGCATAGCTACTAAATAAAGCATAAAAGTCACAAACAAAAAGTCAAGAAAGATTTGCAGATCCCACGTAATGTGGGAAACGATGTTATGCAAAGCAAGCGCCGAGAAATGGCATTGCATTACTTTTTTTATACATTCTGCCAAACGTTAAGAGACGGACGGACGTGTTTGCACAAATAGGGTGTTTGTGTAAATGGTGTGCAAGAGTTGACGGTACGCTGTTCCTCAAGGACGAGTCACCGTGATGGCGCTGTCATGGTGAAACTCGGTGAGTCGCCGATGGGTACGGGCATGACTTGCAGCAGGAAAGTGCAGGGCTCACTGTGGGATTATGCGGCCCCGTAACAATGCGAATGATCACCGTATCTTAGCCACCGCATGCCACCGCGAGCACCGTGTAGA
>NW_023614737.1:0-82637 GCF_013339695.2 Rhipicephalus sanguineus
TTTGAAGTTCTTCAGGACTGGGAAGTTTCAAGTAGAAGGTCGAACAGCGATCACAAATATATAGAAGTAAATCTTTTTAAAGAGAAGCTTTATCCAAAATATAAACTAACGAAGAAAGGACAAGAAGCAGTGGAAAAAGAATTCATGGAAATAAATTGGGATAAAGAATCAGAACTCAAAAATGAGGAAGACATAGAGAAATTGCTCAATAAATTTTATAATAAGCTACAGGAATTATATGAAAAGCACACGAAAAGAATAAATAGGGAGAAGAAGCCGAACAAGATCTGGTGGTCCACAGACTTAGAAATACAGAGGAAGAAAGTCAAAGCTATGAGAAAAAGATATAAAAAGCAGAGGGGAGATTAGAGACTTCTTTAAAAGTCAATACTACAAGGAGCACGATTCATACGTGGAGAACTTGTGTAAAGCTAAAGCTGACAGTTGGGAGAAAGTAATCTCAGAGACTACCAAAAATCCATTTAATATAGCCTATAAGATAGCGAGAGAGCAAATCAAACAAAAAGTAATCATTAAAAGTATGAAAAAACAGGATGGAACCTACACCACAACATTGCAAGAAACTATAGAAATAATTCTAAAAGAGTTGTATACAATTGAGGAAAACTCAATTAACATTAGTCCGAAGGTGAGCAAAAGAGATAAATCAGCCGAAGACTCCTATAACGATGTTGACTTTACTGCAAAAGAAAGAGGGGAAGTAATAAAGAACTTAAAGCATGACACGGCACCGGGACCAGATGAAATCAGGACTCAATTAATACAACTATCATTCAGCAGATATCGGGTATTTTTCACGAATCTGTTCAACGCTTGTCTTAAACACGGGTTTTTTCCAGCCAGATAGAAGGAATCTAAAGTAATTCTCATTCCCAAAAATAAAGAATTAAAAAGCCCAAATCATTTTAGACCCATAGCCATTAATTCGATATTTGGAAAAATACTGAGGAAATTACTAAAAGATAGACTGTACTTTCATTTAAATAAAGAGGGACATTTGAATAAAAAACCAATACGGATTTAAACATTCAGCATCAACAACCAACGCTTTAATGAAGATAAAACAGAAAATTAATCAAGCATTATTAGACCACCAGTCAGCTTTGGCAATATCTATTGACATTAAAAACGCTTTTAATGGTATTCAAGAAAAATTTGTATCGCAATATCTAATAAATAGTAAATGCCCAGTAAATATACTAAAAGTAATTCTAGCAATTATGCAAGGGAGGAGCATTATCTATAAAAATGGAGAAATAATCTTAAGTTATAAATTAGAAAAAAGGTACACCACAAGGTTCACCGCTGAGTCCACTATTATGGAATATCACAATAGCAGATCTCTTAGAAAGTAAGTTCCCAGAAGACGTACATGTCCAAGCTTTTGCCGATGATCTCACAATAATAATAAAAGGAGGTTCGAGGTTCGAAAAGGCAAATCCAAACGAAAGCAAATGAGGCGTTAGAAGTAGTATATGAATGGGGAGAGAGGAAGGAATTAAAATTCAACACAGACAAAACTAAATATTCAATCACGCGAGGGAAGTACAAACGAAGTCCACCCATATTACGCCTTGGGATGAATAAAATTAAAATGGAACCCCAGCTAAAAATTCTGGGAGTAATCATAGACGAAAAAATGTCCTTCCTCCCACACCTAAAATATCTTAAAGAAAAAGTGTCTAACCTATCGATGAGTCTAAATAAGTTTACGGGTAGAAATAGGGGAATAAAATCAAGTCAGTTACATAAAATATACACGAGAGGCATAGAAAGAATCATTACTTACGGAGCACCAGTTTGGTATAAGAACACGGTAGTAGTCCAAAAAAAGCTCAAAGCAATTCAAAGAATTCCGCTCATCACTATCACAAAGTCCTACAGAACAGTATCAAATAATGCATTAAATGCCCTGGCTAGCATAACCCCGATCCAACATAGAATTGAGAAAGAAGTAGAACTCTACAATATTCTATATAACGATAAGCAATTTAAATGGGAAAAAAAGAATATAATTTTTAACTCACAAGACATATCAACAAAAATATATCTATGGAAAACACACCCAGCTGAGAAATTAGGTTTCCAATACCAAAAATAGGTATTCCCTAACGCTGATATTAACATATACACAGATGGCTCCAGTACGGAGAATGCTACGGGGGCAGCGTACGTGGTGATTGACACAAATAACAAGATTCTAGAAACTAAACAATTCAAGCTACCAGACTGCTCGAATAGCTTTGAAGCGGAAGTCTCGGCAATCATTAAAGCACTGGAGTTTATTAATACACAAAACAAAACAAAAACATATCAAATCCTTACAGATAGTTTATCCACTTTACAAGCTATTAGCAACTCTGGAAACGCTAATCCATTAATTGATAAAGCAAAAAGTTTAATTAAAGAAATAAATATAAATGATAAACTAATTCTCACCCACGTTAAATGACATAGTGGGATTACCGGAAATGAATTGGCTGACGAATTGGCAGCAAAAGCGGGGGCATACGGAGAATTCATATCAATCCCGGTCACAAAAAATTTTGTATCAAAAGAATTAGAGAAGGAAGCTAAAAGAAGATGGATTAACGATTGAAACATTAGAAAAAATTCTAGTAGCTACATCTTTACTTGGATCCCCACATTGGTGGGTCAACCGAAAGGATATATCGCGAATCATTTAGGTTCGCAGTTCTTAAGCGGTCACGGCCAATTCCCCCACTACCTCCACCGGTTCAAAATTAGAAACAACAATATATGTGCATGCCAGCAACCGGTCACATCATTCGACCACTATCTAACTGAGTGTACCCTAACGAAAAAATACCAAGGCAAATTGAATGTAGAGTTTGGAAACAACTTGATCGAAAAAAAGACACATATGTTCAGCAACGAAAAGGCACTTAAAATATTGGAGGAAGTGGTGGAGGAAATAAATGCAAAAATTTAAATCAGGTACCAATTCAAAAGCCAAATATTACAACCACATTCGGCCAACTTACTCTCTCCAAGAGGGGATTTCGTCGTACGAGGAGGGTGGCTTTCGGTGGTGGACACGCAGAGGTGCGAATTTCCAAGTGAGACCATTATGGGCTCCCACCCGGGATAACAAAGAAGAGTGTTCTTCCCACAAAATAAATGGAGGGGAAGCCAATGGCTCCATCAATATATTTCTCACAACAGGGATGCAGCACGGTGCAACAGGAAAGACAAAGGATACCACCCAAATTCTCTACCAGCTGAATTCCACATAAGGATGCATCCATGAAAGACATCCAGAAGAAATCCTCACCAGTAGGGGCACACCGCATCGATGAGAGAGGAACCTTGCTAAAAGGTTAAACAACCCTCTCGAAATGGTCCCCTAACAAAAATACCACTGGTTATACACCCACACTTTGTGGCATGTTCCTCCTCTGGAGAAGCGATTAATAATTGGAAAAATTTTTTGACTAACGTATATTCATCTGCCATATCCTCTTTTAAACGAAACGTGAAAAAGGGTTCTTTACCTAGAGAAAAAGACGATGTCAGCAAATATAGTTTCAATTCATATCTCCCTTATAATCTCGGGGAAAAAAATATGGAGAGAAAAAAAAAGAGAAAAATTTTTAAAAAATAATAACAATAATGAAAAGACACGAAAAGAGAGAGAACAAAAAATAATACAAAAGAAAAAAAGAGAGAAAATGAAAAGAAAAAAAAGAAAAGAAAGAGAGGGAAGAAAAAGAGAAGAATGAAAAATAGAAGGAAAACGAAGAAAGAAGGGAGGAAAAAACATGAAAATGAAAAAGAGGATAAGAAAAACAAACGGACCAAATTCTTACTGGACATATTGTTATCAATCCTTACCATCAACGCGGCCTGGCTAATTTGGCAATTATTATACGATTGACTTTGTGTGATTATACTACATGTGCTTGTATAGATGTGATTTGAAGCCGATACAGTGCATCTTTATATCGTTATGATATTAATATAATCCCTCAATACCTTTGTAAGAGCCGGAGGAGTTAGGGGGGAGCCGGGGTAGTAAATAAAAGTCATAAAAAAGAAAAAAAACCCATAACAACTGTATTCAATAAAATCCTGTTCAGTCACTTATCAGTTTGACGAGTTTTACAGTAAGCCTCAAAAGGACATACTGGAGGACAAGCTCAACACGCACCCATCTCTCCAACAGTGCGACCCAACAAAGAGAGGAATGGAAAGCCTACACAAGAGAGGCAAGAGGAAAAGAGAAGAATGGAACACTTGTTAGTAAAGACGAGCTCATCGGAGATCCATTGTATCAAAACAATTGTAAGTCAAGAAATCGTAGTATGTAACCTAGAGAATATTTCCCTTGGAGGTGGCTTCGCTGGGTGGTGGGATCACATTGTTACTTTTTTATTTTCTATTTTTTTCTTTTTTAATAGAAATTTTAGTACATTTTGTTCTTTTATCTAATTTACCGATTTTGGCCTGCGATACTTAGGTGGTGCAGGCAGGGCATAGTTTTTAAAATTTACATTTCATTTATTTTCGCCCAACTCCACTTTAAAGTAAAGTTCCTAAGCGTAACTATAGGTGGTATTCACGTGTAAGCAACGCTGCGCTCTCGTGCGGCATGACGGGAAGCGCTCGAACCGGCGCGGTGAGACTTCCGCTTCCTGTCGCCATGTTTTTGGGGGAGTGCTTTCGTTTCGTGCTGCTGTGAAGCGTAAGAGCTGCGCTGACCGGGCATTGTAATCAGGCGTCATCAACAATAATTCCAAATATGGTTAACTGTGCTGTGTTGGGATGCAACAACGAGTCAAGGCGGAAAGCTGACTGTGGTGAAAACACGACGAAAGTCAGTTTTTTTTCTGTTCCGACTGTTGTTCGTCGGCAGTGCAACCAGACCCTCGAGGTCTCAACGAAACGTCGGGCGGAATGGTTTCGTCGCCTCAACCGTGGTTACATTAATACCAACGCTACTCACTACAAGGTCTGCAGCGAGCACTTCGTTTCTGGTGAGTGCCTTTTTGTCGTTCTGCTACATATAGCGCAACATAAATATCATGGACTGGGCTTGCATAGGTTGGTCGACGCTAGTAATGCTGTACCGTTTGTAGTTAGCATCACGGGCGTAGCCAAGGGGGGGGGGGTTCAACCCCCCCCCCGAAATTTTTCAGTTTTGCTTGCGTATATATACACGCACACATACAAACGCACGCACGAACATAAAGTATGGTTGAACCCCCCCCCGAAAAAAATTTCTGGCTACGCCCCTGGTTAGCATAACGTTTGTTGGTTTGTTTGAGGTAGCGAGCTTAAAGATAGCTGTGTAACCGTCATTGCTTTAAAAAGGCACGCGTGCACTCCGAAAACAAGAGCTGCGGAATCAATTTGCTATGTGCTCATTGCTTTTCCCCGTAGTGCTGGTGCCTGTGTCACCGTGTATCGTGAAGATGTCACGAACTCGTCGCAGTAATGTAATTGTCATGTCATGCAGTTCGTGGACATATCCTACCGTTTACTGTAGCGCTTAGAGTGGCAGATTGGGGCCACTTGTCATTAAATTTCGATAGCAGGTGGAGGGAGAGCAATGAACATTAGTAAAGGGTGCTGCCCTGTCACGTTCCCCCATTCACCTTTTGTTTTTCTTTTAAATCAAACTGACTTCATACCGCGTACTCGCGCTTCTAAGCGCGAGTTCGCGGTATTGATTGTCGGTCACAGCGGCAGCGTTTTCACGTTTTTGTAATGCAAAAGTGCCCGTGTGTTTGGTTAATGAACCCAAGCTACTGTAGAATCCCCACTGCGGCGTGCTCGAAGTGATGTTGGCCAACACCAGAAATTAACTAATGCCCAGACATTATTCCTGTTGGTTTTTGTGAAATGGCTATCATTGTTCTGGAAACGAGCGACACTTGTGCTGTCGATTCCGTTGCTTCAAATTATCTTGCGCACGACCCCTTAGAACAGTGCCTAATTCATTTGCGTAAAAGCTGCTTTTCGTGTAGTTGTGGCTCGACTCCAAGTAATGACTGAACTTCTTGCTACCGCAGCGAGTAGCTTGTTAGAAATCTGCCAGTTTTCTGCGAATTTGTGTTTGCAAACAGTCTTGTTTACACTTGCAGGAAGGCCATCCTACCTGATGGACGTTACAAACCCAGACTGGGCACCCAGCTTACACTTGGGGTATGACAGAAACTCAGCTGCTAAATCTGAAGCAAGGTATGTTTGAATGTGCTACTTCTGACCTCCCTCAAAACGACACACTTGTCATGGCTGCCGCTCAGCCAAAAAACCCTGGTGCCGCCCGTGCTGGTAATGCAGAACAAATTTAAGATTTCGAAACTGCCAAGCAAGTGAATAGTGTGTATGCAAGGAAAATATTAATGAGACAATGAGACCTCAGTGGGTGCTAGTGAATACAGTCTTGTTGATGGCAGCCACATTTTATGTTGCACTCCAAACAGCAGAAGTCTAAGAGACTGGCACGTATTCTTGCATTATTCTGTTGAAGGTTATCTGTTTGTTATTCAGGTTGCTTGTGACACAACTCAAGAGTTATGCAGCATATGTTATGCAATCATCGAGTGATGAGCACCAATTTTACACAAGTTGTTTTGAGATTAGTTGTGTCAGGAGAGAGCAGACAGGTTGTAGCTTACAATGTCGTGAGAACTCGGGGCAGCAATGTCGAAAATAGCAAACAATTGCAGAGATCCAACCATCACTGTAAGTAGTGCCAAGGATTACAGCATAGACATTTTCACATAAAGGCTTTACATTTTATTTCAGGCACCAGCGACGTTGCAAGAGGGCTGCGACCTCAAAGGAGATCCAAGAGGGCAATAGCAGAGTTCTCCAGCCTTCAAATGTGTTGAACGTGCAGCACAGCGCTGTGTGCAGAACTGTCACGGGTACAATGGCTTATTCATACATGGGGACTATTTCCTTTAATGACATTCAGCATCTTTATAGCACCTTGATTCTATACAGGCACACCACTTGCACGCCCTGTTACAGCACATAACAAGGAAGCTGATGAGCCACATTGCGCACTCAACAGCGGTTCAGGTCAGTGCCCTAGATAAGCTGTTCATACAGGCTGGATTTTACATCACAGTGTGCTTGTAATGGAATTATATTGTTCCCGATGGTCTTTGAGCTAGCAGGCAGTGGCAAGTTGTGTACTTTTAATTTTTGCATGGTTGGTCTTTCTGACAAAAATTACAAAACCTCACTATTTGCTCATCCTCTACCCTATTGCTTGCAGTAAACAGCGTCATATATCCAACAGTCCTACAGCGTAAACTATTTGGTGCTTCCCTCTCTCTGGAGTAGTGGGCCCATTATGTGAGCACAAAATTGGTGGTTGTGAAATAGCAATGACAACACTTCAATGCAGGTCAATCCATGCTGCAACAAGTACCAGCTTCAACCGTAGCTCAAGATGCTGATGATACTGTTGCTGACGTTTATTGAGTGATTTGTGTTTACACAGTTCAAACGGCCCGAGTACTTTAATTTAGGAACATAACTTCAATGATTGACAACACCTCATTGCAGACCCACCATCTGTGCAATCACCCGAGGAAGGCAGGGCCTCAGCTGAAATGGGTTCTCCAGTTGGAGTTGTAGTGGATGCCTCATATTGTGAGTACTGCATTCGTTCAGTTGGAGCAAACCGGAAGTGTTTAACACAAGGGATTCTAAGAGTCACATTCCTGCATTTTTTATCAGATGTAAAGTTTTCTGAAGCTGGTGTTCAAGCCACCACTTCGACAGCTGAAGCTTCAGTAAATACCACTTCATGTAAGTAATGTGACAAATATCTCAAGCACTCTGCACCTGACTGGCAAATGCGTAGTAATGTATTGCCTATACATTTCTTTCAGTGCTAAAGGATGCTGAAACTCAAACTGACATCACAGGCAGTGTTCTGAAGAGTTTTGAAGCTGATAACCAGGTCCTACGCACCGAGTTACTGGAGGTGAAGGGCTCTCTGGACACACTTCGGCTGTCGAAAGCTTCTTTGGAGCATGACAACACCCGTGTGCAATTTTACACGGGCCTACCAAGCTTCACAGTTCTGATTTCACTGTTCACACTTGTCGAAAGTAGTGTGCCACGCAGCCCAAACAATGCTCTTGCGAAATTCCAAGAATTTGTACTCACACTAATGAGGCTGCGATTGGGAGTGGCCTTGCAGGACCTGGCGTCCATTGAAGAAGCATTGACGGGGGTCTTCAATGACCGTAATTTCTGCCTCTGAAACTTGTACGAACTCTGAACGAAGTTTCAGACACCGATGCAGTAAGGACAAAAGCAGGAAATAAAGTTCATTTTTCTACCTGAATTTGTCTTTCAAAAGCGCTTTTTTAAGTCCTTAGAATCCCTTCTTGCGTTAATTGACCATATGTTTTCTCATGCACATAACGCACGTGCTGTGCCCATTATGTTGAAGCAGGAATCTTCCTAAAAATCCACTGTTTGTGCCAACAGAAACGAAACTGCTGGGAATAAAGTTCATCTTGCCCCCTACATTTGCCTTAAGCAACCATGTTTTTTGTAATGTAAATTACATGCCAAGCCACGCATGTCAAAGCAAGAACCTCCCAAAAGACCAGACATGTGCAGCACTGAAGGTAGGGATAACACTGCAACACAACACAAGCTGCTTCTAAATAGAAGAGCAGTGTCCCAATGTGCGAGCAGGCTTCACCGAGACCGGCCATACAGGTGCAATGCGCAGCTTTAACCATGCCATCCTGCTTGACTAGAAGCCATGGCTCTAGTGGCTGAGGTGAAATCGCCTGAGAGTGGTTAACCTGCAAAAGGATGAAGTCGTTTAACTGCTGGCTTTACGCACGCAGAAAACACAGGCCACCTAAACGCACACAAAGCAAGGCAAATTGCAGCATCAACAATGAGTGAAACTAATGTAGGTATCACCGCAACAGTACAGAAGCAAAACGCAAGCAAGCATCTTTCATGCATGTAGTCCATTCTAGGCACACTTGCGCGGACACATGCAACATCCGCTACCTCGCTGGCAGCGACAATTTGTAGAATGCAATGCACTTAGGCAGGTGACGAGTATTCGCAAACCAAAAAGAAAAAGATGCCGCAGCAAGATAATCGCTGGAAAGTGCAGTTACACTGTCACTTTCTAAAGCAGCAGCGCGATGGGAAATGACGTGTACAAGCAATTATTTTAGTATCGTTTTTCTTCTCCCTAAGCTCCGAAGAGAACTGTGTTACTTGACACTGTGCTGTGCAAAAAGGCACTCCTGGAATTTTCGCGTAGCGTCGTAGTGTAACGGTACAGAAGCGAAAATATGTAGGACCTCGCGCAGACACTTGTGAATGTTTCACGAGGTCTCGCTGCGCAGCGAAGCAAACTTCCAACATTAATCACACCACTGTCACACACATTGGCAAGCACTACCCGTTAGCGTTACAATGCGATCCATAAATACAGTCAGCCTAGTCAAAGATTGTCTTACCTTGGTGCGCGCGATGTTTTGATCGCCGTGTCTTTGCAGCTGGGGCTCTTTGCACGAATCCGCTGGTCAGGTAATTATGCGACTCGAGATTTTTTGGCCTTCAGTTGTTCGTGGGTGATGAAACTCGTCGTGTGCACAATGTAATCCTTGATGTCCGAAAGTTATACTTTACGCACGAGCGCGAGATCGAACGACGTTTCTTTCGAAGTAAGCAAAAGTGGATCGACGCCACCGCAAAGCTCCACTTTCTTAACGTAGCGGTTCTTCGCATTCGCCTCTAAATTCTGCGCGTACGAACTCAACTTTACTGAGGGGCCCGCATTCATGGTTGCAGAGCAATGGTGCTTTACTGCAACTCTTTTAAAGTAATGAAAAGGCAGAGATCAGCAGCCGCGGAGCTGCAGAAACACCGTTCTCGTTGGCACCGTCCCCCCAAAAATATGGCGCTACCATAGTGGCCAACGCAGGTCGTGCCCTTTCCGCTGCTGCAGCCGCCAGCCTGCTCTGCCGTGACGTCACGCGAATACCAAGTTCTCTCTACCTCGATCTTTGAAACTCCCCCATCGCTTTTCCCAACGTAGGGTAGCACACCAGTTTTCCTAGACTGGTTAACATCCCTGCTTTTGCAAATGAGTTCTGTGGAATCCCGCAAGGTGGCCGAAAGGTTCACCAAGGAAAAATAGATAACCACCTGCAGTGTTTGTAGCACGAAGCCCCAAGGAAATCCTACGGTTTTCTCAGTAAGAAAGTATTTTTGTTGCTGAAAAATTCGTCCTGGTCCGGAGTGCGAACCCGGGACCAGGACGAATCTTTCGGCAAGTAAAAAGCTGGTAGAGCGACCACCCCGGAGAGGCGTTGGACCCGGGTTCGAACAGCGAACCAGGATAAATTTTTCGGCAACTAAAATCTTTTTTAAAGAAATCCATATGGATATCCTTGTGGCTTCGTGCTACAAGCAGGTGGTTGTCTATTTTCCCTTTGTCATCCTTGCTGTTCCTCCCTGCCCTGTTCCTTCCTTCCTTCCAGCCATGTAATTCGGTTTAAACCATTAAAGTCAAATGCTAGCACTTTTATTGTGATAACGCGTAAAGCTACAGCTTTTCTTTCTTCCTTCTCCATTCCCCATCGTGTAAACCTGTTAGAAAAGGCCTCCCACGTTTTTGCCCCAGAACACCTTCTTGTAAAGCAATTTTATGTTCACCGGCAATTTTTAACATATTAATACAATCATAGTCCAGCCATCGCATTTATACTTCATTGTGAACGGCTTCCAACAAATCGTCGATGTAAAAAAACGCCAGGCCTGCGCTGAAATCGCAGCACAGTCACAGCGAAAGCTGGATGAGCGGCGTTTCTAGAGCCCGTTGTAAGCTTTCTTGGGGCTACAATACAAGTACACTAGAAAGGTACCTACTACGCCATAAATCAAAATTTTTGTGAAGCTGGGAAGCACCCACTAAGCCATTATTCGTCATTCTGCGGAGAAGCGAGGCACCAGCTACACGTCTGTAAGGCATTATGTGCACTGTGTTGACGCGCCGACTGATGACGATGAAGAATTAAGGCTCAGCCCTTTGTAATGGGTTGGAAGCTTTAAACGGCCCACCAGTTATGTGATTTGCATTGGGTGACGCCCGGTCGCTATTTCCCTCTACCGTCATGCTGTATAACATACGTTCACATGGGAGAGAGAGGGGGAGGGCGAAGAACTTTACTGAGACCCCGAGGAAATGGATCATGCGCTTATGGGCTTCCTTGGCAACCAATACAAGTGCACTTGCGAGGAACCGACTACGCTATAAATCATTGTAATTTTACTCAGACCCCGAGGAAATGGATCATGCGCTTATGGGCTTCCATGGCAACCAATACAAGTGCACTTGCGAGGAACCGACTACGCTATAAATCATTGTAATTTTACTCAGACCCCGAGGAAATGGATCATGCGCTTATGGGCTTCCATGGCAACCAATACAAGTGCACTTGCGAGGAACCCACTACGCTCTAAATCATTGTAATTTTACTGAGACCCCGAGGAAATGGATCATGCGCTTATGGGCTTCTTTGGCAACAATACAAGTGCACTTGCGAGGAACCCACTACGCAATAAATCATTGTAATTTTACTGAGACCCCGAGGAAATGGATCATGCGCTTAAGGGCTCCCTTGGCAACCAATACAAGTGCACTTGCGAGGAACCCAGTACGCTATAAATCATTGTAATTTTTGAGAAGTAGGGCAGCAGGCACTGTGCCATTTTTCGTGATTCTACGGAGAGCCGTGGTACCTGCTAAACGCATGTAAGGCATTATGCGCACTTTGTTGATGCTGTGCCTGATGACGACGAAGAATTATGGCAGAGCCCTTTGTAATGGGTTGGAAGCATTCAACAACCTACTCGTTGCGCAATTCGCATTGTGTGACGCCTGGTTACATAATTCGCGTTGTGAGGCGCTTGGTGCTTATTTTACTCTTCTACCACGCTATATTGCATATGCTAATGTGGTTCCTTCCCGACATGAAGCCTGTATAGGACCCTTTTGCAAAGCAGTTTCAAGCACCGGCATGGCTCAGAGGTTGAATACTGGGCTCCCACGCAGAGGGCCCAGGTTTGAACCTCGTTCCATCCTGGAATTTTTTTCTTATTTCGTTTTTTTTTTCTTATTTCGAGCGATACTGGTTACGGACACCGGCGGCGGCGGCGGCGGCGGACGACTACGGCGCCAAAAACGGCCGGTGAAATGATCTCATAACAGCTTTCGCTGTAATAAACGTAGATGATAGGGGATCCTTTGTTATCAATTTCAAACTTCAGCGTAATAAATGTTTGAGGCACGTCTGAAGTATTGTACGATTCCAGAAAGCTCATGCTCTGCAGTACTTTATGAACCGATGAGCAGCTTTCACTTGTGTACTTCGTTTCTGTTTATTGGAAGGGCTTTGTATTTCAGTTGGTTTTACGGAATGTGCGCTATACTTAATTCAAATATTAAGTTCAAGAAATTTAAATGTGACGTCTGAAAGTAATCTCCAGGGGGGACACTTCCAAGGAGTGTCCCCCCAGCCTTAACACAAGGGGGTCAGGACCCCCCCCCCCCCCCCACACACACACATGATTTACGCCACTGCGCATTCCTTTTCTCTTCGCCGCCGCGTGCTCTTGGCGGCTTCGCCACATAAAGGGGCCACCTCGTCCGCCTCGCTCGTGTCTCCCGGCCGTTGACGCACGGCGCTTTGAAGGGCGATTGTTTCTATAGCCTGAGAAAAGCGTGCAGTAGCTTTTCGACATCCGGTATCATTTTGACATACATCACAAGCCTATCAAGGCATCGAAGACTGCCTGGGTGCTGCGCTTTTGGATGCAGCTAAAGCCCCTCCATGCGTTTTCCGCCACCAACTCGTCCTCCCCCTCTCCCTTTACACCGGTTCGCAGCCCAGTGGAAGCTGAAGTGCCGCCATGATGTTTCTGCTGCTTTTACGGTTGATGCACCCGTTTACTGCATCATGTGCGTACTCCTTGCTCATACTCTTTGCTCTGTACATATGATTTCATTTCTTTTCAGCTTTTGTGAACTGTATTTAAGTTCAACCCACTCCCTCATGGGCCCGAGAAGGGCCTCCAGTATTGTGAAATAAATAAATAAATAAATAAATAAATAAATAAATAAATAAATAAATAAATAAATAAATAAATAAATAAATAAATAAATAAATAAATAAATAAATAAATAAATTTTATTAGCTACATCTTCAATGCAGCTGTACGTCTTCTGATGAATTCAGAGGTATAGGCCCTCTGGGCTTCCTTCCATCTTGCGGTACAGGACGTTCTCTTTCGACTTTTCGAAGTCTTCGCTGGTCACCTTCATGCGCCTTTCCCGTAGAGCCATGAGCCCGGCCTCGGTGCAGATGGCCTGCATACACAGAACACATTTGACGTGAGTATAAATACGCAGTTCTAGCAGAGCATTGCTTATGCACCGCTTCGCACGGATGTGTAATCTATGCAAGAATTTGCATAGACTGCACTTTTTTTATAAGTGCATCTTGTTGGCAAACAGTTGGTAGTGGTCTTGAGCATATACGTGTGCGGATGCGCACGTGGCTGAGTATGTGCTAATTTGCACTCAATATACTTCACCATGATGAATTACCAACCAGCCTACAGCAAGTTCTACCAAACCAAGTTTCCACTGACCTTGATGTCTGCACCAGACAGGTCGTCCTTGGCGGCCACCAGATCGTCGCAGTTGACGTCGCCGGCCAGTGTCATGCGTGCCGTGTGGATCTGGAAGATGCGCCGCCGGGTGCGCTCGTCCGGCAAGGGGAACTCGATCTTGCGGTCGATGCGACCGGGCCGAATCAGGGCTGGGTCGAGGCTCTCGATGCAGTTGGTTGCCATGACTACCTTGACGTCACCCCGCGAGTCGAAGCCGTCCAACTGGTTCAGCAGCTCCAGCATGGTGCGCTGGATCTCTCGCTCACCACCAGAGTTGGACTCATACCTGCAGAAAAAAAATAACTTAAACTGCACCCTATGCTTTTACGTGCTAGGAATACTTAAGACGTACTGGTGGGCTAGTTCGTTCATTCCAGCTTATGGCAGAGCGCATCAAAAACAAGGGCATAGATAGGAGACATAGATAGACATAGGCGTAAGCAGTGAATCTGTCTATATGTCAGCGCTCACGACTATGCATATCTTTGTGTCCATTTCGTCCTTGTTTTTGATGTGTGCTGCGATAAGCTGTCGAAAACACAATGTGATTACAAGAAACACCATAGTGTGTACGTTGTAAAACCGGATTAATTTTGAACCCCTATGTTGCTTTAACGTTCATCTAAATCTAAGTAAAACCGCGAGTTGGGTTAGTTGGTGGATGTTCATCATGAAATATATACCAGCACAACAGGGTTAGAATACCGACAGAAAGAAGAAATGAAGAAACGGACACAGCGCTGATTTCTTATTGAAAAAGAAAGAACATATATAGGTAACAAGTTTTCAAAACTCTGCACATGTTCCGCAAAACAATATAAATCATGTCTCCTCCAACAAATAACTCTACTCTTCATCTAGAAGAGTGAATGACAGTTGACTGACACAACTTACGCTGTATCTTATAAAAAAAGGCTTTGGCTATTTTTATGCGTGCGCTGATCAGCATGTCTGTATTTTATAATGGTGTTCTTAACATAAGGTACACAACCACATGATCTGCAATGAACTGCCAAATGAGACGTAAAAGCAGCAACCGGAAGAGTCAACTCATGCTCACGCCGGCGTACGTTTATGCAATGTCCCGTCTGGCCTATGCATTCACTGCCGCATGAGAGTGAAATCGCGTAAACCACGTCAGTAGCACAAGGTACACATTTGTGTACATGACTGGCTACACACTTGTTGCCTTTTCCTGTGTTCCGACACAACGCTCTATCAACCAAAGCGCACACCTTGCCCACTTTATTATGCGCCGAAAACAGCACAATTGCGCCATACCATGAACAAACGTTTTCCAAGCCATGCGCAGTTCGGTGTAGGTATGGAGTGACTGCATGCCTTTTATTCCTGCTATTTTCTGGGGCATCGGGGTCACAGCGACTTCGGTTCTTAAACTTAGTCATCAGTTCTTCTGAGACAGAGCTAATCACGCTACTCGGAAAGCCAGAATTTGCAAGGCAAGCAACCTGTGTACGAAAAGCACGCGCTATGAGATGCTTGCATGACTTTTGCAGGGCGGAACCTCGCACAGTAGACGCGATGCCTCTCTTTACAACTTTTGAGTGGCCTGAATTATAGTTCAGGATTGGCTTGATGGATCTTGGTTGGTATTGCCAACAAACATGATCTTTGACAAAAGATGCCTTAGATCGAGGAACTGCAGCTCATCATTTTGTTCAGCTCCATAGTAAAATTCAGACCCATTCCACATTCCTTAAAGACATCTATAATCAATAAATCAATCAATCAAAATCTTTTATTTTCACCATTTCATACATAAGGTGAAAAAGGGAGAACCGGAGAAAAAGCCGAAAGTTCTTCGGCTTGACAAAGCTCCGGTCCCCCAGGCAGACAGTGGTGATGTTGGTTTCAAAGCAATGGAAGAAAGCATGTTACAAAGTATAAAGCATTAAAGAAATAATAACATTTCAACTGAATATAACATGAACATTGGGATGAAAGGAAGGGAAGTGTATAAATGAAAACAAGTATACAGCAACTACAAAGTACAACCGAGATACACTTTTTTATAACATAGAAAGAAAAGTACGATAGCAGCAGCATGTAAAAAAAAAAAACCGCTGTGATTTTTTTCTTCCAAACACATGCTGTCTTGAGCCGCTACAGGAACAAGTCCAACATTTTATTTTTGTTTAGCGGTAACACATCAACACTTTGTTTGTTGAAATGATTAAGCAGGGAAGGCAGTGTATGGCAAAGGCGCTGTTGTCCATAATTAGTACGCGAAAAAGGGATTTGCCATGGGGCCTGACGGCGATATGAATATGTACTTTTATTTTCTTGTAGATCTGCGAGGCTTAGAAATGAATCTATTTTTCCTAGCATAGCACTCTTGTAGCATTGCAGAGTTTTCAGTTTCCAAATGTCACCAGCTTTTATTATTTTAATTTGCCGGAAAAGCTCTTCCGTATGTTCGGAGAAAGAAACATTTGCAATGGCTCGAACTGCTTTCTCTTGAAGTGTTTCCAGCATCCGAATATTTTGTGCGGTGGTGTTACCCCATATGAGTGAGCAGTAAGTGAGGTGTGAGTGGAAGAGAGCATGATAAATGAGGCGCTTAATTTTATAGGGTAATGTATTTCGATAGCGATTTAAAAGACCAATAACTTTTCGCACTTTTGCACAAACATTGCCAACATGATCATTCCAGGACATGTGCGCTGTGAATATAACTCCGAGTGTTTTCATAGAAGACGTAATGGTAATCGTACACGGACCTAGAACAATGTTATCTGGGAATGTAGTAGAACTTCCTTGGGCACGGAAAATGACACATTTTGTTTTGGCTTCATTGAGAATCAAGCAGTTTGCCTTCGACCAGCGTTGAATTTTGTTACAGACAGTGCTAGCTATAGGCGTTATTTCTTCTAAGTCTTTTCCTGTAAAGAAAATGGAGCAGTCATCTGCATATGCGACAAACTTACACATATCACTAATTTCTACAATATCATTAATGTAATAAAGAAATAATATCGGGCCAAGGATGCTACCTTGAGGCACACCCGCTGTTATAGGTTTTGTTTGTGACCTGTTGTCGTTAATTTCAACAAACTGATGTCGACTTTTTAAATAAGAGCGAATAAGTTCAAGTTTTATTCCTCGGAAACCGTATCTTTCTAGTTTCGTAAGCAACAGTTGGTGGTTGACTCTATCAAAAGCTTTGCTAAAGTCTAAGTATAACCCTAACGTTAGAAGCTTTTTTTCAATGTTCTGAAGAATGAGATCCTTTTGCATATTTAATGCACTTTCCGTAGACCGTTTTTTTCGAAAACCGTGCTGACATTCCGTTAGCAAGTTATGTTTCTGCGAAAATTATCAATACGGACGTTGATAATTTTTTCGAGGCCCTTCGATAATATAGGAAGAATAGAAACTGGTCTATAGTTGCCAATATTGTTTTTATCACCCCCTTTATGTACTACTATTACTCGCGCTACTTGTATATTGCGAGGGAAAACTCCAGTCGACAGGGACGCGTTAAAAATGTGCGTTATAACAGGAGCTAGAAGGTCTATGGCATACTTAATTGGTCTGATTTCTAAATCGTCCATATCCCTACTGCGGCTATTTTTCAGACATAAAAATGTCGAAATCACCTCAGAAGTGTTAGTAGGCTTTAGAAATAGAGACTCCCTTAACGAGGTTAGGTGCAGTGTGGGCTGAATATCATGATCTACGCATCCCACTTTCACAAAGAAATCATTGAATAGGTTATCAACAAGTACAGTACAAAGAGTAGCATCCAGTAGAACCAAAACATCATCAACGTACCGAAAAACATGTGACGCTAACCTATACAGGTGCTTATGCAACTTCCTGTCTACAAAATCGTGAAAGATATTGGAGCATATGTGTGTGCATATGTGTGTCTTTTTGTCGTCCGTGTTTTCTGTGCGCTCATAATTTTTCAAGATGGAATACCAACGTGCCCAAACCGCCGCACTGCTGAAGATATTGGAGACTACAGGTGCCACACATGACCCTATGCAGATGCCGGATTTTTGAACTAAGATATCTCCCTCCCAAGACACAACGGTTGAATCCAGGTACGCCTGCACAAGCTCTAGAAAAGACTCAACGGAGGTGCCGCACCGGCTCTGAAACAGCAACTCGTCGTTATCATCTGTTATGCAAAGCTTGATGCACTTTAAAGGGACTGTCTACCGTCCTTCATTCTAAAAAGACAGGGCGTGCAAACAAGGACACAAGAAAGAAGTCAGGACACCACAAACGACACGCGTTTGTGGTGTCCTGACTTCTTTCTTGTGTCCTTGTTTGCACGCCCTGTCTTTTTAGAATGAATACTTACCAACTAGCTCAGCTCTCTGTTATTCTGTCTACCGTCCTTCGTCGCTTTTCTCTTTTGTATGGAAATACAAAGCGTACTGTCTGAAGTGTCCAACATTGCAGTGGTTTCTCTAGAAGGTGAGTAGAAATTTTTAAAACAGAATATTTCTATCTGCGTTCGGTCTTCTTTTATTGGTAGGGGGATGTCCACAACACTGGTTTGTGGACGCAATGACAACTGTAGTGCCGATCAATGTATAGAACTGGAACCACATGGAGTTTTTGCAGGCATCATTAGCTTTTGTTTAATAATAAAACAAATGCCGTAGTGGTCGCTTAAAGCGCACAAACTGTCAAATAAGGTATTATTACCACAGTCTCTCCAGCTTTGTTTAGTCAGCCTGAAAAACCGCCGCAGTCGAGCAGAAAATTTGCTCTCTTCCAGCAACACTGGTAAGCCGGCGTTGTGAAACAAACTGTAGTGGTTCCACTCGTACCAAACGTGCCACTAAACCGAAAATGAGAGGTGCTTCACAGAAGAGAAGGCCCTTGCTGTTTTTCAGTTATGTTTAGGTATTCTATGTTGCATATTCGACATGACAGCCAACACAGACGCCTTGGTGAAGCGGAACATGAAGGCAAAATTGTCTTCAATGTAGAACTCTCGTTTATACACCGTAGGGTAGGCAGGCGAACGCGTCACCGGCCGCGCCACCGGGCGCCTCTTTGAACAATTGAGGAAAAAAGCAAAAATTGCTCTCTGACGCAAAGGAAAGCTGCCAAAAGTGTATGAAATGCAATTATAGCGTATACATATTTGTTTTGAACAAAATTAGTCTACGTGCGAGAGCTTTTTGGTCCTATCACTAGATTGGCCACATAGCTGTTGGGTGACGCTAGCGGTCATACTTTCATGACATTCAGAGCCAAATGAAAAATATAATGCATTTTTATTGGACAAAAGCATGCTCGTTACCGCCGATGGGCAAACAATCTTCTCATTTTCACCACAATCAAAATTTTTTCTGAGCGGTAGACAGTCCCTTCAACACTTCACGTTGGGGCATACAATAGTACAAATCTTCTACGTCTATGCTTAGTGCATAGTGTCTTTTTCAGAGAAAATTGCTCTAAGTGGCATCCCAACTTTGAGTGTCTTTACTGAAAAGAAAACAGACAGTTCTTTCATTTTTGCCTTCTTCACCATCGCCGGAAAGCGCTCCAGATTAAATTTTAGTAACAAGGAACGCACCTGTTCCTTCAGTTGCCCACTTTTTACATCAACACGCTTGAAATTTTTTCCCAACACGGCGGCTACCTTATCACTGTACACACAGCCATCCACAGTTACAACATAACCTTCCTTGTCAGCAAGCAAAACACGCAACTTTTCCTCACAAAGAAAGTACATTTCTTCTTTCTGTCAGTATTCTAACCCTGTTGCGCTGTTATATATTTCACGATAAATCTAAGTAAATGGGGGCTCTGTCATTTTGCCCCTTCTGAAATGTGGCCACAGTGGCCGCGCATTGATCCCGGAATTTCGAGCTTAGCAGCGCAATAACTAACCGCAGATAGGCGAAGGAAATGACAACAAAGAGAAACGGAGTTCGTTGATAAATTGATAAATGAGAACCTTGAGACTTTAAAAAGCACGTAACTAGTATCTTGATCCTTTCTGCAGCCATAGTAAGGTGGACAAGTTCAAATGTTACAGGCAATTGTTGAAGATCTACTATTTACAACGAAACCGGTGACGGGACTTGTGCGAAACAATTACGGATAGTAATTAGTCATCAAGCCATATTGAAGACACAAGTCCCGTTATTCCGCACTCTGCCATTGACAACGACTGTAGAATGTAAACGCCGGTTAGTGATATAGGCGAAATAATATTATCACAACCAGTGGTATGGTTAATGTACGTTAATTTAGCCGGGCTCGCAATGAGTGCTGACGAATAGAAAGTGACCGCACCTTTCAAACAAATAAAATTGGTTTTTTTTTTAACAAATACAAACGGCCCAGCTGAAATAACCATCCTCACGCAACTTCACCAGCCGAGGTAACAGCACAGCACTCATCATTTCACACATGGGCACACACAATTTTGCCTTGAGCAGGTGACCTAATAAACTTAGTTAATTGCTGAATTAGCAGTTGAGAATGAAGCTTATGAGTTATGACGATGAAGAAACGGAAGCGAGGGAAAGATGCGCACCGTTTTGTTCCTACGGCGTCGATCTCGTCGATGAACACAATGGCTGGTGCATGCTCTTCAGCGACCCGGAACAGCTCTCGAACAAGCTTGGGGCCATCTCCCTGCATGCATAAAAACAGTGAAACCAGGTGTCTGCTACATACGTGCAGCAAAGAAGAATGCACTGTCACACTTGCATAACGCTAATTTGTTGTCATGTGTTTCCCGAATTTTGACTAGGCACAGAAAAATTAAAATATGCAAGTGAAGTTGATATCTGTGGTTACATAAGCCTAAAGGAGTTCGTCCTGACATCTAGGTGGTGCAAGAAAATTTCCTTATTTCACACCAAATGCTCCAAGTGACAGTTTCATGTCACCAAAAGCATTGATTACTGCAGTTATTGAAAAGAGGTGAAGGTGCATTTCTCAAGATGCGGATTTTGCCCCACAATTTAGAGAATCCGTATGATGTTTTTCAGCCATGTTGTTAACGTTGCTGTGCATCAGCCACTTAAGTTTGTTCAGAAAAGGGATGTGGCACTAAATCTTCAAGCTTGACCCGTGTATTCCATGACAGCACGTGCCTTTCAGTATGTCAGCAGTATTGGAGGGCATTTAACGCAATAGACTATTTGTACTAGAAGTTTCAACGCCGTAGTGAAACAATTACAGTACGCTCTCAGATAACGGAACTGCTGCCTAATTAAAAATAGCAACTGCCCCTAATATGATTGTTTTTGTTCTTGAATTCTGCACTCACGTTCATCTCTCAGTAAGCGGAATACATTTTCTTGGTCCCTAAAGTTTCCGTCTAACGAGAGTCTACTTACAGTGAAATCTCTTTAAAGGAATGGTGACAGAAAATTTGTAAACCTCTATTTTTTGCTATTAATCAGTGGCTACTGACTAGTCAATAGCGGCAACGAAGCTAATTTGCCGCAGCGGGAGACGAATGTTTAATTATATGCTGGTATGTTACGACCGGAGGCAGTTTCGATTTCTAAGAGCACTCGGTGGCCCCATGACGTAGTATGCCTACTCGTTAACAAATCAGGTAACCACGAGAGCCAGTGACGTCACTGGCCAGCTTCTGTCATGTTGTCTGCGGTGCTGTTTTGTCTGCTGCGTTGAGCGTTGCGAGTGCTTGTTGCCTCAATCGTCATACAACGCTGCTTATCTATTGCAGTCACTGGGAGGTGCAAGCACTGTGGGGAGACAGCCGATGTCTACCACATGGTATGGGCCTGCCAGCTGAAGAAAGTCATTCCTCCCCTCCCCAAACCTACGCGAAAGGACTGGGAGGCGACGCTGCTTAGCTGCTCTGACTTAGGGGCCCAACAAGCCCTCATTGCGTGAGCAAAGGCAGCGGATATCACCTAGTCATTAGGGCCCTTTCAGGGGCTCATACACTCTCTTTTATAATAAAGTTTTTCACCACCACCACCTAGTGCGGCGATGGACGAAAGAGCTGGGAGGAGTGTAAAAATCGGTGAGAAAAGTTCGATTCACTTCGTGAATCTCGCTGGTGGCTGCCGATTTTGTTCTTGTCGTCGTCGTCCAACTGAGGTGACCTTTTTCGGTAGTCTTGGAGCAGCCGCAGCATTAGACGTGCTGAAACATTTTCCGCTTCGATCACTTGTAAAGTAGCAGGTTGAGAAGTGACGAAGGAAGCAGTGAAATCACAAGATTGGCACTTTGTAACAGTGTTTATGTGTAACATGCAAGTGATGTGATGTACGCATTACTGACTCGTATTTAAATTGGGCAACGCTGCATGTCAGGTCATAGCAATCCCACGTACGCACGTCGGAATGCCGAAGCAGTTATCTGTTGACTACGCAATACGATTTCGGCAGTAGAGAGCTTTAGTTTGTCTGTAGGCTTCCTAACATTTGCGGATACCTGGTTACCGGAGCTGTTGTCGGCTGCAGCAGTAGCAGCAGCCGCGGAGCCGGTAGCAACATATTGTGGCACTTTGTCCAACTACAATAATTTCTTTTTCTGTTTTCTCCGTCACGTTGCAGTTCTTGTCGCAAAAAATTCAATGAGAATACTCTGAGATTGCTAATTATGGCACTGCTAATGATTTACACAAGAGTCAGTAAGCGGGTAATTCGCTGCAAGGTTACTTTGTGTGTTCTGGTTATGCTATACGTCATCAGGTGTCGCCAACAACGAACGTTGTCCGTCTCGTACACACCTCCGGTAACCCGTCCAGAACTCATGACGTACGTTGTTTACAGAAAGGCCCCGCTCGATGACATCATCGCTTTTTGCTTCTGTTTCCGATTCGGCACTTTCACGAACTTCAAAACTCAATTAAAATACTTTTTAGGCTGTATTTGTGGCTGATATTGTACAGATGGCACCTATAAGCACCCACTAGTGTGATGCAACAGTCAACTTGTGTCCGAATTTTTGTGTCAGCACTCCTTTAAGGGATACTGAACAAAAGTCTTGTCGCCAAAATTTTCAGCCACTTTGAAAGATTGGGTGTTGAAATCGATAGACACAACTTTAATTACACGCAGAAACTAGAGGAAAAATAATTAATTTAATGTGTTCTTATAAACTGCCGCATCCAGCGGCTGCACAGTGAACTAGGGGAGCTAATATTTGGTGACGTTACATACACCTTAAACGGGCATGCCAGCAATGCCAGCCTGTCTCTCAACACACTCAGCTGCCACTAATGTTCCCAGAACCAGAACAGCACCGGCCGCAATCAATGTTCGCGGCTGGTGTAAAGCATCAGGGCTTTGTGGAAGTAGGAAAGCGGATGAAATGAGAGGTGGAGAAAGGGAAGAGGAGGACAGGAACACCAGAACACCAAGCTTATACAGCTGCCACTAATGTGACGCGACAGTCCCAGACTCGATTTACGAGAGGCAGAACAGAGGAGCAAGAAGATTAATGAAGAGATGGAGAGCCACATAAGGCGAGACGCAGGCGGATCACCGTGATGAGCATGAGGACAACGCGACCCGCATCGCGGCTGGCAAACGACGCCAGCATGCGAAACATCGGTAGTGTCGGCGCCCAAGCATCGGCGGCTAGGACCTGCTTTGGCCAGGAGCCAAGTGGAAATTAATCCGTTCGCTGGTGAGGAAAGCGGTTCTGAGCAATGAAGGTCATCAACCAGAGAATCTTTCAACTAGGACAAATTTAACTACCTGGGCTGTTCTTGAGAACGCAGGGAAGCGGGGCTTCCTACCACCGGAGTTACAAAGACGCGTTAGACATCCTGAAAAGACATTTTGGCGACAAAAAGCGCTGGAGCAGGAGTACCAAGACCGAAGGCATTCGCCCAACGAAGTCCAAACTCCGGATAACCATGTGCTGATTAACGCGGGGACTGGAGGCGCTTGGCACAGGAAGTTCCTTTTCATGCTGTGCAACATTATGCGAGGGCATGCAGCTGCGTGGCATATCGCCTGCGCGACACAACCTGAAAAACAACGTTCCATGACCGGAAATATACAGCCAAAGGAGTGACTGGGGAACAAAAAGGATACGACGAGGCGGCTAAAAAGACGAGAGTCCTCGCTTTCACGCGCGACCCCAACGTCATCAGTGCTTCACTGCCAATTGCTAAGCGCTGAGCTGCAATTTCTGTATCGGATTTGATGGAGTCATTCGCTTACCTCTGCCAGAGAAGAAGAAACTCTTCCAAGTGCTTTCGAGAGTAAAGGTCACCGAGCAAGGGATTCGGCGTATTACATGTCGGGCTGCAAAGGTCGTCGCAACCACTATGTGCACCCAGACAAGCTAAGACGAAAGCTTGAAGACATCAAAGTGACCAATTCCAGATTGGAAACACCAAAATGACAACCATGGAAAAGTTTGAGTGGATGTTTCAGGGAGTACCCCTTTAAAGACAGTATCCCTATTCATGAACATACCAGCAGACAAGGCAAACCGCACAGGATTGAAACACCTTAAAGGAAAAAGAAACACTAGCTGCGACTCGGAAACCATGTTGAAACCCTGACCTGGAGCCGGCCTTTCATGTCCAAAAGCGAGTCACCCAGGCGAAGGATGCCGCACTACGTGAAGCTAGCTGTAAGAAACTGAACGAGCAGGCCACTATGGAAACTAAGATCGCTGACTGAATTTGCACAGGCTTCGTGAACCAGAGCATAAAACAAGTGGCTCGTCTTATTCCTATCAATTAGGAAGCCATGAGGAAACGCACCGAATTAGTCGATAACTTTTGGTCGCAGGTGCTGGGGTCGGAAGAAGCTGAGACTATTTTCCCCCTGCTGCTCAAGATGCCGTTTGTCAGGAACCCCTCAATTGGAGACAGAAAACACATTGACGTCACAGCGTATGTCACAAAAGGTACTCTGTCTTTGCAGCAGCTGCAAACAGGTCGATCAATGATTTCAACTTCCGCGTGACCGCAGTGATGCCTTTACGGATAAGCATCAGAAAAGAACGAAGGAGAGATGGCGGCCATCGAGAAATCCGCCAGTATGACTTATCGCTAAAAAAACCCGATCACAATAAGCATCTGCAGCTATCTGCTTGTCTGCAAGTGTGGCATAGTGCTCTTTTAACGTATTGCACGCTTTTAACAGGTGACAACCCAAGTGCGCTTTGCCGCTATAGACTGCCGCCAGATGCGCGACCACTTTATAATGCCGTAGTGTGGGCGCTGAAAACATCACTGCACTGACACTATCACACCCAACGCACATACAGTACGGCAAGCGTAGTGCCGTTGCAGGCGTACTGTGTGTTCTCACTGGTGACAACACAAATGCGCTGCACCTCCACCTGTGCGCTGCACCTCCATAACTTGAACATCGCGGAAATGTGGAGTGTCCATCGCTTGCAGAATGCTCATCACCACATTGATACAACAGGCTACTCGCCACACACGCGCATAGTCTGGAGCAGAGCGGCACGAAAAACACTCCACGGCAAACGCGCGGATGCCACAACAAACGGCCCGACAGGCCTTCATTAAAAATTACAAAGTAATTGTGGCCTACATTTCTTCGCCTACAAAGGAGCTCACTCCTGAACCAGGTAGTGGGACGTCGTTGATTTTGTTGTGAGTATGGACTAACGACTTTCCAATTAACGGCTCTCAACTAGCTGTGCATGCACGAAGCGTGAGGAATCTCGTCACAGTACCAGGTACTTCTGGATAAGCTCGGAGCCGACGACACGTAGGAAAGTGGCCGAAGTCTGGTTGGCGACCGCCTTGGCAAGCAGAGTCTTTCCTGTGCCCGGAGGTCCGTACAGGATGACTCCCTTCGGTGGTCGAATGCCCATCTCCTCGTAGTACTCGGGGTGAGTCAAGGGAAGCTCAACACTCTCCTTGATTTCCTGCACGGAAAGCCATTGCAATATTTTACGCCATGACAAGTTTGCTCGTTCGTCACTGAAAAGCAGCGCTGAAAAAATACGGCAGATCCCACGCACTGTGGGAATCGATGTAATGCGAAGCAGCCGGCAATGAGCTCCTACATGGCCTTGTTCGTCTTTGAGGCAAATGAAGTCATTCATGCCATGGCATCTAGTTCACTATACATCGCATGTTTGCCGCGCATGCATGCATGTCCAATCCGGTATATCCCATGCTAATGAAACGTGTATTCTGGAATATACGATGCATGACCTGTCATTTATGTTCATCACGCACTCGTGTCATGCCATAACAATTTTGGTATATATCCGGTTAACCAAACGGCCGGAAGCGCACTATGAGCGTGGAATGTATATCATGTCGTACATGACATGCGTGTCATGGTTTACATGTTGCCACCTCTCATTTACATTCATGATACAGCCGCGTCACGCAGTACCAATTTTGGTGTATATCAAGTGAGCGAAAGAGCAGCGATTGGACAGTGAGTGTGGCGTGTAAATCCTGCCGTAAATTATATGCATATCATGATTTTTTAGTTCCAACCTGTCACTTATGTTTGCCATACAGTCACGTAGCGCAATACCAGTTTTGGTGTATATCAAGCGAGCTAAACGGCTGCGAGTACGCCATGAGCGTGGCATGTAAATCATGTCGTACATGATTTGCATGTCATGATTTTCATGTTACCACTTCTGATCTACATTCACCATACAGTCTCGTCGGGCAATACCAATTTTGGTGTATATCACGCGAGCGAAACGGCAGCGATCGGACAATGAGCGTGGCATGTAAATCATGTCGTCCATGACTTGCATGTCATGAGTTTCCCGTTACCACCACTGATTTACGTTCATCACACAGTATCGTCACGCAATACCAATTTTGGTGTATATCAAGCGAGCGAAAGGGCAGCGATCGGACAATGAGCGTGGCATGTAATCATGTCGTACATGACTTGCATGTCATGATTTTCACGTTACCACCGTCTGATTTACGTTCATCATACAGTCTCGTCGCGCAATACCAGCTTTGGCTTATATCAAGCGAGCCATGTGGCCGCGAGGGCACCATGAGCGTGGCATGTAAATCACGGCGTACATGACTTGCATGTCATGATTTTCCCGTTATCACCACCGATTTACGTTCATCCCACAGTACCGTCGCGCAATACCAATTTTAGTGTATATCAAATGGCCGCGAGGGCATCATGAGTGTGGCATGCCAGTCATGTCGTACATGATTTGCATGTCATGATTTCCCGTTACCACCATTGCTTTACGTTCATCACACAGCATCATCGCGCAATACCATTTTTGGTGTATATCAAGCGAGCCAAATGGCCGCGAGGGCACCTTGAGCGTGGCATGTAAATCATGTCGCACATGACATTTATGTCATGATTTTCATGTTACCATGTGTCAGTTACGTTTGTCACACAGAAATGCCTTGCCTTACCAGTTTTGGTATGTATCCATTCATTTAAACGGCCGCGAGCGCCCCGGGACGATATAATGTAAATCATGCTCTACATGATATGCGTGTCATGATTTGCACTTTAGGACCTGTCATTATGTTTGTCATACACTCTTGTCACGCCATACCAATTTTGGTATATATCAAATTAACGAGACGGCCGCAAGAGCGCCAAGACCGGGGCATGTAAATCATGTTCATGACATGCCCCGGTCAGAAAATCATGACATGCATGTCATGATTTTCATGCTATGACCTACCATTTATGTTCGTAATACGGTCATGTTGTGTCATACCAATTTTGGTATACATCCCGTAAACGAAACGGCCAGCGGTGCACAAATTTGTCGTAGGCGGATAGATAGATAGATAGATAGATAGATAGATAGATAGATAGATAGATAGATAGATAGATAGATAGATAGATAGATAGATAGATAGATAGATAGATAGATAGATAGATAGATAGATAGATAGATAGATAGATAGATACGCTCAAAGTCGCAGAATTTCGCTAAGAAATGCTTCGCATTTAGACGCACAACTTTGAGATTATGAGGGAGCTACTAAACATAACAATACAAGTCATGTCAACCTTTCCCCCATGTACAAAGGCACACATCCGAACATTTTCTGGATTAACTCCCTTGACCTGCTTTGTTTACAGTCTTTGTCATAAGGCTCAAAATCTTTTTTTAACCAATATCAGACAAAAGGGATATCAAATGAGGCTTCTTATACCTCTAAATAAACACAAAATGCAACATTAAGTCTGGCCAGGGCCATAAAACTTTGCTCTGCACCAAAGGATGCCTTGGTGCAGACTTGCGTAACACAGAGTCTGCGAGGATCGAACCGCTAACATCAAAAAATAACCAGCACACTGAGCTCAGTCCTTATAGTCAAGAGGTTCAAAAATACTTCAATGAGCCCCTGAACCCAAGAAAGGATGATCCTTTGAAATACTGGAAAGAGCATGGAGCTGCACTTTATCCAGGTATCGCCAAAATTGCTTTGCAATACCTTCCCATCCCTGCTACTGAGGTGCCCAGTGAGTGCATGTTTTCAACTGCAGGAAACACCGAACATCACGGCGAGAGAGCCTGAAGCGGGTGATGTGGAACAGCTGGTGTTTCTGCATGACAATTTGTAGTCTTTCGGTAGCAGTCACTCACCGCGTTATGTGCTTGAGGACATGAGCAGATTTCATTTCTTTGTTCTTTCTTTCAACTTTCAAGAAAATCTTTTCTATTCGATATTCAATATTTTTGGCCACTATTTGATTCGATTCCAGATGAAATTTCACTCTTCGCACATCCCTATTCGAGAGCCTTCTGCCCTTTCTCGCACTGCCGTTGCTGCTGTGAACACGCCGTCGCAATCTGCTTTTAAATGCGAATGCATTTCTTAGTCGGGCTATGTCAGGCGTCGGTGTCCGCACGCCTCTCCGCTCTAACTCCCTCTCCCATAGCAACAGCTGAGGGCGCGCGCGCTTATCATCGCCTCTAGCAACCGGAGCAGGTGGTGCGGGCGGAGTAGCGGAGAGTGAGTGGAGAGGAGGAGCGCGCTCTGGCGTGTGAGGGCGCTCGCATCGCGGGAGCTCGGCGGAGCTCCCGGGTGTGTGTAGAGAGTGTAGGAGAGGGTAGGTGCAGCGCTTCGCCGCTCCTTCTCTCGCCGTTCGCTCTCTCTCCTCCCTGCGCCACCGCTTCAATGCAGTGCGTTTGAAACGCGTTTGTGCTGCTTTGGCACAGCCTGGAAACAGCGCGTTCTAAACGCGTTTGTGCCGCATTAAAGGCAGTGGCAACATCCCTGAGGCGATTACGAACGCACGTAAGAAGCGTTCGTTGAAAGAGGCGCCCAAAAGGGAGACACGTGAGCGCGTCGATGTGTCCAGCTTTACGCCATTAAAATTACTACGCCGTGTACTCTCGGCGCAAGAAATGCATTCGCATTTCCTCACGATTTCCTTCGGGGAGGTGGGGGCATTTTTTGTAAGAAACAAGATACCAAATTGCCCGAGGCTGCTTCTTTTTCCCAGCGAAGCTTCGGTCGCGTCATAATGTGTTGCCCGCGATAAGCCCGGTGCCCGCGAGCGCAAGGAAATGCGGCCCTCAAAGGTATGCCAGTCACATGAGTACTTGTATACGCCGTTTACCAATAACCGATGCTCGCTCGATCGTGTGCTTGCCGGCGATCAGCCATTGCTGATGTGGCAGTCCGACCTTTTATCGAGGTGACTTGTAATTTCTTATTGCGACATTTCATTGTTCGGTGTACATGGACGCATGACCGTCGTTGTTGCCTGTAGCAACGGAAGTACTGCACTGCCAAGCATGAGAATGAAGGTCTAATTCTCCGCATGGAGGATGGGAAAAGTTAGGAGGAAGCAGTGCGCAATGCGACAGAAAAAAGAAAGACAGAAGGAGAAGCAGTGTGTCGGGCACACAAATGCCAGGTTTTTCTTTAACCCCATTTTCGCAATAGGGCAAGGGCTCCTGACTCTCTTACCTGAATTTGCTGGTCAAGCCCGCCGATGTCGGCGTATGTCTCCTGGGGCGCTTTCTCTAGCTTCATGGCAGCCACCATGGGGTCTGCATCGTCTGACAGTACGCCCACCACTGCGTGGAGCTTGTGGTTGAGCAGCACCGAACAGCCAGGCTCCAGTTGGTCCTGCAAAAATGAGCGAGGGAAATGAGCCGTTCTCGCAGAATGCAATCCTCACTAACATGCATACTTTTATTTATGCCATCTCCAGTTAGTTTTGCATCAGTGAAGTTTTGGACGCATATGCGATGACTGTGACTCAAATGTTAAAGGGACCGACAACTGATTTTTATCGACCCATTTTTTTTACAGCGCGACAGAAAGCTCACCCTTCGCAGTGTTTGTAGCTGCGGTAGTTAATCCCAAAAGCACTTAGTTATTTACAAGCAGTATATTTCGACCTGAAAGGCTCTAAACACGGATGCACCTTTCCTCCAGCAACGCTGACAATTGATAGCGTACCGCCAGCCCTTCTCGCGATTTGTGAAAGCTATCGTTGTTCTGATTTCGCAGGGAGTTCCTGCAACTATGCTTAACAACCTTTATTTATAGCTTTTCAACTATTTTTGAAAATGACAAGCTGTTACAATGAGATGATGTGGCATTATACACCTTCCCTGTATTTGTACCGCGTTGTGTCCGCATGTCTACGCGTCTCGCCGGTCTCGTTCGCCTGGGCAACGGCCAGACCCCGCCAACTCCGTTCGCGCAGGCAGAGGGCAGCACAGCGGCACAGCGACGTGTACCACGTGATTTCTTCAACGCGCTGCGGAAGCCGCATGCGTCCAAGGTTGCCTGCGCCTCTGTCATGGGTGCCTTGTCCCGGCATCGTTACCCTCTCGGTGCACGAGCCAAGCCAAGTCACCGAAAACGTCACTAGGCATGTGCGCTGCCGCGCCGAGTAGCAGCGCGCGTCATTTCTCAGACAATGTGTAGGTAGCAAAACTATGTCGCTCCAAAATCTTAGTGACCTAGAAACTGCGTGCACGGTTGCATGAGCACGCTGAAAAGTTGCTGAAGACGCGCTGACGAGCATCGTGATCATTACTTCACACGAACGCAGGCCTGTATGTACATTTTTATGGAGTAATACCTTTTAATATAAAGAAACGAACAATATTTCAAGTACTAACAAAAATATCGTCACCGCGTACAGCAATCAACGGTCACGTGGCCGGGTTCATCAGATCGTTGATGTTTTTGCCGCCAGAGGCGCCACAGGTCATTTTTTGCGACTTTCAATTACGAAATAAAAATATAAATTCACATCTCACCAAAAAAATAGGGTTGGTTTGAGTCAATGCGACGGACAATCTTTCCATCAGTGGAGTCATTTCATTTCATGATAATACGCAAAGCAGTATAACCTTACTATCCGGAAACTCCGCTCGTTGAGTGTACTAAATTCAAAATTATGTTTCATTCTGTGAGTGTAGTGTGCTACCCAGCAATTATTTTGCATCTGGAGTAATCTTGTGTCTGAAGGACACTGCAGACATGGCAGGTGCCAACTACCAACTGATTTTATTCGTTGCTGAACAAAACCATGTATATACAGAACCACAATATCAAAACGTGCGCACCACCACCATCACCAAAACACTGAAAGCTAGAACATGTACATGCTCACAATCTTGCGTAAGATAGTATCTATACAAAGGGCAAATGAGCAACCAAAACTTACCAGCTAATGGATTTTATTCGCCAACGAATAAAATCAGCTGGTACTTGGTGGCTGCCCTGCCTACAGTGTTCTTTGTCCTTGTCTGCTTCGTGCGTAGATGTTTGCATAAGCATGAATGACCAACTAGCTCAAACCAAAGCTTTGCTACTGGGGATCCTAGGGCACAAAAACAGTATGCCTCTCAGTGGCACATTCTGATCGATAGAACTACCCGCCGCATGCTACGCAGCTGGAAACCTTTTTTCAAGAAGCGCAACCTTCTAGAAGCAAAAGTACTTTGTTCAGATAAGAAGGAAAAACGCGGTGCCTGCATGGAACATACAGCACAGTTACAGCAAAAGCTCGAGGAGTGATCTTTCTACAGTGTGTTCTAAAGTCCCTTGGTGCGACTACTGCAAGTACCATTACAAGGGACCCACTATGCCATAAATCACCACAATTTTAATCATCATTCTGCAGAGAAGCGAGGTACCTGCTACACATCTGTGAGGCAGTATGTGCACTTTGTTGTTGTTGTTGTGCACGTTGTTGTGTCTGATGACGACGAAGAATTACCGCTGGGCCCTTTGTAATGAGTGGGAAGCTTTAAACCACCCACTCGTTATGCCTTTCACATTGCGGGACGCATGGAGTCATTTTACTCTTCTACCACGCTATATTACATCTGTTAACAAGATGCGCCTAGTCCGACGTGGTACCTGCATAGGGTCTTTTTGCCAAGGAGTTTGAAGCACTGGCGTCGCTCTGTGGCGGAGTACTCGACTACCATGCAGAGTACCTGGGTTCAAGTCCCACTCAAACCCTGTTTCTTTTTTTTTCTCATTGTGCATGATAGCTGTTACGGACATTGGTGGCGGCGGACAACTACGCCACCAAGATCTATTGTCATCGCACTCTCATAACAGCTTTCGCTGTCAAACATTCAGCTCCCTAGGAGGAAGAAATGCGGCTACTCGAAGACCTATTAACGCACTCACTTTGTCAACGAAGGACAGCATGCTGACGTAGTGCTCGCTGCCCACGGACGTTGAGACAATCGCGTGGCTGTCGTCGATGATTTCCTCCAGAGTGCCGACCGACATTGGAGTGCCTCTCAGGTCGTCCACCTCCATAGGAGACAGGAGCGCCAAACAATAAGTACTCATGGGCAAACACACGAGCCCCACGATTTCCGGTGTACAAGCGGGACCTTTGTATAATGCACCTACTACTTGACCTCATTGATTCTGACAGCGTTTGCCAGGACCTATACAGTCGAACCAACATGTATTGATCCCACATACAATAGACTCTCAGTAAACGGAAATCTCTTAATCGGAATCGCTGCTTAACTCGAACAACTCCAATACCATGATTGGTTTCACACTTTAATTTCGCACCCCTGCTCATATCATAGAAAACAAAACTCCTGTTAAACGAAGCATATTTTCCTGGTCCCTTCAGGTTCCATTTAACGAGAGTCTACTGCATAACAAATTATGGTGTATATCAGACAGTTGTAAAATTCCCTTGAATATGTTCTTGATATGTAAAGTATTTCATATATCGAATTACCCATATTCAGAACTCTTTCGCGATTTCCTTCAGATTTGACATAGTATCTGGGTTCGACAGTATAGTTCTTTGGCCGTGAAAAAGAATTTCAATGCGTCGTGAGACAGCCAGTCACACAACACAGCAAATGTAAAGGAATTTTTTTAGCCTATGTGGTCAAAATTCTAATAACAGACATTGAAATCCGTGATGTTGCTGAAGTTGCTGAAGTATCGGCGAGAACTTCAAGAAATGAAACTTCCTGTGAATAGTGAACCCATGATATCAAGATTAACGACAGTAAAGTTCTCAAAGAACAATTTATCACATTAAAGCATTTCTCTTTAATGCACCTTGAGCCCAACTAGTGTCTTTACAGCCCAACTTGTTTAACCTATTGAGGCGCTTTGTACACATTTGTGCACACAAGTTTTTGTAAGGTGTGTATACTAATGGCTAAGAAAGAGCAAGATACATTGAGGTTTGGATGAACTGCAACGCCTGGGTAATAAATGGGCCTTCATTTAACTTCGTTCTTCAGTGTACTTTTCGTATGATCACTTTGCTGAAGGCACTACCATGTCTCACGAGTCGTCTGAGGTGCCACTTTCCACGAGCCACGTCAAAAGTACAATATTTCTTTGTTAGAAATAGAGATAACCTAAAACGAAATTGCGCCACATTTCTACCTGGAATTTGCTTCTATTTAGGCAAAAGCAGAACATGAAGGACTTGAGGATAAATAGGTATTATTTATAATTTAATTAATATTCATTACTACAAAACACACAAATCGACGTCCTGACGTTATTTTTTTTTTGCAGTAGAATATTGAGTGCTTTGAAATATTGTGTAAATGTGATGCATTTAGAGACAGTTGTTCGTAGAACGTGCCTGAAAGGGTTAAAAAGAGCAGAATAGAAGAGGTGGCACGTGTTCTCACCTTGGAGCGTTCTTCCTCGTGCTTCTCCTCCTGTGGCTTGAGGCGTTCTTGGTTCCGCAGGAACTCTTCCTCCATCAGGAGGTAGTCCTTGATGCGCTCCAGCTTCAGCAACTTTAGCCGGCACCGTGTGTGGGGCGTCACTGCACAATCCCGAAGGTCGCAAGTCGGTCACAGTGGTCCACCAGCTTGAATCCCGAAATAAGTTTGGATGGCCGTACTAAGGCAACGACAAGGAGTGCAACTGAGGGTTTCAATTTTTTTTCTCTTTTGAAGGCACTGCCACATGAGGCCAACAAACAATGACACAAAAGAAATTACGGGAGAAAGAAAAAGAAAAATGTCACAGTTTCACGCAAGGGCGAAGCAATGAATGCGATAGCAACAAATAGTAGTGTTATACGAAGTGAGGCTCGCGTAACTACAAAACGCTGGTGTAAGAGAGTACGGCCGCTCCGGGGAGAGATGCTCTCCGCATAGTCACTTCGCGTTGTGAGCGCAGCACGTAGAAGGGTATACGAGCCGCCCGCTGTGATGGCTTTCGAGATAGCGCGCGCGCGCCAGCGATCGCGACCACGCCTTAAATTCAAAGTTCAAAGTTGCTGCTCGCGCGACACTCCCCCCCCCCTCGCGTCTTCGCGTCTTTTAAGGCTCGTTAAAGACGAGCGGGTGTTTCCCGTCTGCTTCCACGGCAGGCCTCCCGAGCGGGGTGATGTTATCGCATGCACCCTCCGAGCGACGGAAATGGGCCGGCTCGTTTGATCTCCGCTTCGGCCGCGTTAGTCGCCCCCACTCGCGCGCATTTACCCGCGCTAGAACATACGATGCGTAGGGGGATCTTATCAATTTGGACTTCATACAAGGGACATGACGGCGACGGCAAAAACCTGTCGAGACTGTCCATATAATTGCTATCGCAATAAAAACACTGTAAAAAGGATGAGAATGCAGAACTTGATACTGGTCTGGCTGGCTCTGCATTGAAAGGGTACTGACACGAAAATTTTCCGTTGTCTTTTTTTTCTCTGTGTGTGTGTCAAATCAAAGACCAGACTGTCAAGAACTTAGGAAAGTGTACTGCTTAGCATGAGTGCACCCTGAAAAGTAATTCGAGTATGTTTTTAAAGGCTAGTTTCCGTTCCTACTGCACCCTGATGTCACAACTCGGTATCGTGGCGTTTCCACGGCCGCTCCGCTCCACGGCTCCCTTGGCGATGTACAAGCGACCATACTGAATGTTATGGTTCCTCTTATCACAATCAGTAATGCTGGTATGCGAAGTCACTGGAATTGACATTGTAGCACGACGTCCCGATAGTGCCGATGTCAGTAGGTTCGCCATGCGAAAATTGACTTTAATGTCGAATTAAATATCTTATCAGCATTCACTGAACATAATTCACACTTGCTCAAACCCGTCTCACTATAAAGATTGGTATTGGAGAATAAATTCGCCTTCGAAAAGTGGTGACACCACTCCGTAATTGTGTTAGAATAATTCTCAGCGAAAAAAAGGACCATATATAAGAAAGCAAGTGGACAGAAAGCCCCTCGTTTTTCCGTCCACCTGCTTTCTTATTAAGCATTTTTTTCACCGGAAGTAATTCTAATGATTGAGTTGAATGAAACTGTGGCAGCTTTCGTCTCTTTCATCCATCATTATGAATATTAGTGTACTAAAATGTATATATATATATATATATATATATATATATATATATATATATATATATATATATATATATATATATATATATATATATATCATTCTCATGCCAAAAGCCCCTTGATTGCCCCAGATGGTGCAATAGAGGACCGCATACTAATTCTGACCATCATGGGGCTCTTCAGAGAGCCCTCTAAATCTGCCATAGTGCATGGTACATAATTTCTGCACTGTCATATGATCTTAACAATGCGTCCAAGCGCATTCACGTGGCGTTCCACAAGTACATAAAAGCTCGTTAATTCGGATTTCACGGGACGAGAAGAAATGCCCGAATTAACCGAATGCCGAATTATCGAAAGTGTCAAGAAAACAATAAACAAATTCCTGTTAAACCAATACACTTTTATTTTCTTAAAGAATACGTAAATACTGTACTTATTCCGCATAAGAGCATTTTCGTCGTCCTGCGACATCGTTCTCAATGCGACCACGGCGCCAGACTCCCGTGTGTGATTAGCCCGAAACGTGCTCCTTCCTGATTATGTACCGACACCACGCACATGTGACGGCAGTTCTTTTGCAGGTAAAATGGCCGGCAACTGATTGTTTGTCCGTCACGATGTAGCAAACGAGTTTTATCCCAGCATTTGGACCGCGACTGAAATCTAGACATCTTGGACAGCTTCCGCCATGTTTGAGTTTCGTGCAATTGCGGGCGCATTGCATCAAGTTAAAAAAAAACATGGTTGATTCCTCCGTCATAGGAATCGGAATAACACGAAAGTAAAACGGGTCCTTACAGAATTATTGAATGTTTGTTATACATTTATATGAGAGAGTTTGCACAATGTATATAGATGTCTAGCAGCTATAGCACCGTTCCGACGCCCATCCCGACGACTAACGTACACGTTCATTGATTAAACAAGCTCTTGTGGTAGCTGTAGTAGTTAACGGTGAAAGTGTAATCAGAGAACGAGGTGTGATAGCCAGAAGAGCGTCGCATATTGGACATAGAACTTGGTCGCCATCCCGCGGCATGCTAAAGTGTGAATACTAGAGGGAAACGCAAAGCGCGTCGCGCCGCCCCTGTAGCCCGGCCGCGATTTTTCTCGGGGGGAGCGTGAGCCGGGAACGCAGTGCTACAACCAGGTGAGGCAGGCGCGCGTGGCAGAGGTATTTTTGGTTTTGATTAGCGTGATGCTATGAGCGAGACCGACGCTTCTACGACACTTGGGCTAAGACCGCCACCTCACAGTGTGTTAAGGCATTGACAAAATTCCAGATTTATTGAAAACGCACCGAATGGGACAGACATTTAGCAACAAGCGTTGCGGGTGCTAATCGCGGAGGCCACAGTAACGAAGAATTACTTTACTTTACCGCTCAAGGAGGGCAACACCACCCCACCGCCCGTAGCCGACCGAGAGCACTTTGAGAGGACAGTGTGAGGCATAAAAGGCGCGTTTGTAAAGCATCTAGGGTCTGTGACTGTGGCGCAGTGGATAGCGTTCCCGGCATCTGTTCTCGCGGACCGAGCCGTTATGGGTTCGATGCCCGTTGACGGAACTTTTTTTCTTTGCCATCTGATGCTGTACATTTTTTCAACGTCATTTCCGTGACGGAAATACGTCACTGAAGTCTTGGTGGACCCCGGCATAAAACACTTTCGTGTTAAAAAAAAGTTGCTCAGTGCCGGATCCGCAGGTGGGCAAGAATGTGGCCACTAACTGATGAAGACAGTGATGCGGACAGCGCGGCCTCATTTCCGTTGTCTGCGAACGCAGTTTTCGCTCTTTTTCACCGCACGTTTGAAGCGCTTCGTGTTCAGCGCGCTCCATTGATTGTCCAAATTAATCGGGTTGCGGTCCAATGTGACCAAATTAACGAAATTTTTGTGCCATTAAACAATGCATGTGTTGGCCGGGACCAGGGAACGCGTCCGAATTATTCGATTTTCCAAATTACAGAGGGTCAAGTTAACGAGCTTTTACTGTATAAACATTTGTAGAACTTTTTCGCGTTAGCGCACTTTGGAATCACTGCACTACGCTGCAAGATGTTTAAATGGACACGAAAGGGAAAGAATGAAATAGTTTATATTTATAAGTTGTACTCTGAGAACCCTAATGCGTTAATTTTGCCATCCTAGCTTTATCAATCAAGGAGAAAATCAGGTCAAAGTTTCGTTTTTAAATTTCGCGCCTCAATCTTTGCGCGCGATGCCATGAATTTCAAAGTTTATTTTTTGTACTTGGTGACATTGACTCAACGAAGTTTCCTGAAGTTTGGTAAAGGGACTGTCTACCGCTCAGAAAAAAATTTTTGATTGTGATGAAAATGAGAAGATTGTTTGCCACACCGGCGGTAACGAGCATGCTTTTCTCCAATAAAAAAAGTCACAGTTTCGCCGCAACGGCGAAGCAATGAATGCGATAGCAACAAATTGGAATGTAACGCGAAGAACGAAAACCAGCTCGAAATTGCCAGCGCGTCGCTCGAGCCCAAAGGACGCACGGTAATGACGCACACAGGACGAGCGCGAACTATCATGCGTCACAGCTCGATACTTGAAGCGCACTGCTGAAACATAAAGCAGGACGCACGAAACGAACGAACAGGTATACACAGGACGAGCGCAAACTAAACGTCGCAGTTGTTACTCATTTCTGTTTGAACAGCGCGCTCCTTTCGCAAACGCGGCCGCTATAGCGAGCGAAGTGACCTTCGTACGCTCTGTGACTTCAGCGCGGACATCGCGGGGAAAGCACAAGACATACAACCCACCGCTCTACCCCCCGCCCGCCCTCCTTTCCTTCAAATAAGCGCACGAAGGCGACCACGACCTGTAGGGCAAAAAATTACACCATCTCCTGCTAAAGGGGACCATGAGGCGATGCGAAGCCGGAGCACTTGCACGATCGCGTTTCGTTGGCGTTCGTTGGGCATGCTACCGACCTCGCGTCGTGGAACGCGAAGAGGGACGCTACGCGCGTCGTATCTTCCATCTAGCCCAGCCGTTAATTCTCACAGGGCGAGCGCGGAACGCGGTCGACAGGCGGGCGAGATGGAGGCAGGGTAGGAGAGGAGGGAGAAGGGGAGGGGACGCGCATGCGCTCGAGGTCATCGCGGCGTTGCGCAGGAGAGAATTTCGGCATGTCTAGCCCGCGTTTCAGTGGAAGAGTGGAAAGGGGGAGGGGAGAGGGGGAGAGGGAAAGTGGAGAGAGGAAGGGGAGAGGGGAGTGGAGAGGGGAATGGGAGAGGGTGAGTGGAGAGGAGGTGTGTGGAGAGGGTATGCGCATGCGCAGTAAGGGTGGTCACGCCACACACCACCACCACCGGATTGAGCTCCGCCTTAAGATACTTCGCATCTAAAAAGCATCGGCTTCGCATCTAAAAAGCAAATGCGCCCGTCGCGCTCCTAACGCCATCTCGCTGGTAATGAAGAAACGCCTATAAGCGCCTGCCGTTCTCCGAGTCCGGCCAGCGGTAAAGGGTGTGTATATAACGCTCGCCGTTAGCTACATGGGCGATCTGCGTTTCGTGGCGTAGTGGCTAACGCCACGCGCTGCCGAGCGACAGGTCCCTGGTTCGATTCCGCGCTTCGGAAGCATTTTTCTGAATTATTTTAACACGAAAGTATTTTATGCAGAGGTCCACCAAGATTTTTTATGACGTATTTCCGTCACGGAAGTACATCAGCAAAAGGAATGCCATCAAATGGCAAAGAAAGAAAACTATAAGAAAAAGTTCCGTTGACAGGAGTCGAACCCATGACCTCTCGGTCCGCGACGATGGCTGTCCGACGTTTAGCCCACTGAGGCTACATGAACGCGCCTTTTATCTTTCGCACCTTCCTCTCGCTGTGCTCTTGCATGGATAGATGGATGCTATGAGCGTCCTCTTTATAACGGGGTGGTGACATGTGTGCCACCAGACTCGAAAAACAAAACGAAAAAAAAACGTGCCGTTGCTGCGACGGTCCCATTCGGCGCGTTTCCAATAGAAGTGTAATTTCGTTTAACACGCCGCGAGGTGGTGGCTTCAGCCCTATAGCCTCGCTCATAGCGTCCATCCATATCGAAAAACAGCTCTCCGACGCTCGCCTGGCTGTCGCACCGCGTTCCCCGCTCGCTCTGTGACAATTAACTTCCAGGCTAGAGGGAAGACAAAACGCGCGTAGCGTTTCTCTTCGTGTCTCACGACGCTTTGGAGGAGTGCATATCGAGTAACAGTGTTTATTATGTTATTGTAGGTGTCATATTTGCGCGGGATTCACCATATGTGGTGTCCACGTATATGTTAAGAACTTCAGCTACCGCAAGGGTTAAATCACGATCATGGGCTGTATTCGTCGGTACGGAGATGTGCCACTAGGCGTCAACATGAGTGCGTCCACATCAGGCGGTGCTACATCTGCCAAACAACAATAGACGATTGTACAAGCTCTGATAGACCAATGCACTAAAGCAATCAACTTATTTGACGACACGTTTCACTTTCGTGTTATACCGATTCAACCATCGTGTTATACCGAATCAACCATCTTTTTTGGACCTTTATATATATATATATATATATATATATATATATATATATATATATATATATATATATATATATATATATATTATACATATACAGTGCATGAGGGCGGCGGCGGTGGGGACGGACAAAAACCAGCCTACACTGTCCATATAATTGCTCTCGCAATAAAATCAATTATATATTTAATTTCGCTCTCAAAGTCGTGAAAGTATGACCGCTAGCGTCACCAAACAGCGATGTGGTTCAATCTAGTGGCAGGAGCAAAATACTCTCGCAGGTAGACTTATTTTGTTGAAAACAAATACGTATATAACTTAAAATTGTATTTCGTTCACTTTTCGCAGCTTTCCTTTGCGTCAAAGAGTAATTTTTGCTTTTTTTTTCTCACGCGTTCAAAGAGGCATTCAGACATTCGCCTTCCCCGACTTCTGCCATCGCCTTGAGAGGCGCCCAGCCAGCAAACGGTCGAGAGTGAGGCGCGAGCGGACGGCAGAGTGGGGCGCCAGCGTTCTCGGCTCGGCGTCGGCGTTTCACAGCGGCGTCTCGAGCACACATTTCCAGATGTTCTTGAGAGGCGCCCAGCCAGCGAACGGTCGAGAGTGAGGCACGAGCGGACGGGAGAGTGGGGCGCAGGGAGAAGAGAGAGCGAACGGCGAGAGAAGGAGCGGTGAAGCACTGCACCTACCCTCTCCTACACTCTCTCGCACCACATGCTCCGGTTGCTAGGGGCGAGAATAAGCGCGCGCGCCCGCAGCTGTTGCTATGGGAGAGGGCGCCGCGGACAACGCCGGATGCCTCACATAGCCCGACTAAGAAATGCATTCGCATATAAAACAGCAGGGACCTTCTGTACTTCTGTGAAGCACGTCTAATGTTCGTTTGCAGGTTTGGCACAGGTGGAACCACTACAGTTTGTCACAATGCTGGCGTACCAGTGTTGCTGGAACAGACCAAGTTTTCCGCTCGACTGCGACGGTTTTTCAGGCTGACTAAACAAAGCTGGAGAGGCTGTGGTAATAATACTTCATTTGACAGTTTGCGTGCTTTAAAAGACCATTAGCGTATTTGTTTTATTATCAAACAAAACCTGACGAAGCCTGCAAAAACTGCACAGGGTTCCGGTTTTTGACTTTCACCGGCACTACGATCAACATCGCGTCCACCAGTCAGAGTTGTGGGCGTCCCCCTACCAATGGAAGAAGACCAAACGCAGATCAATAAATCCCGTTTTAAAAATTTCTACATGCTTTCTAGAGAAACCGCTGCCAGATTGGACAATTCAGATGGTAGGCTTCCTATTTCGATACAAAACAGAAAAGTGATGTAGGACGGTAGACAGCCCCTTTATTAAGTCACTGGCCCCCTCACAGGTCTGTTTACTACATTTTTACTGATTAGGAACTACGTAGTCCCTGGTAGATGCCGTGAAAGTTTATGACCTCATGGCGATTAGTGTGGGAATTTCAAGGTGGCGTTACCAGGTGCATTTTCTTTTTGCGCGTTTTCTCGCTCACCAAGCGTGGTGATTTTGTATTGTGAAAGAGTAATTCACTAATACGAGAAAAGCTGTTTTTCTCTTTAGTGCCCCTTTAATAAGACCAACTCACCGAGCGGGAGCTTGCTTGCAGCCTCCGGTCCCCTAGTCCGCTTACGTTTGCCCACACGGCTCGGAATCGGTGGTTCGTGTTTGCGCCTCTTGTCCTGCAAAGCAGGATAAACAAACAACTTTGCATACTCCCACTCCTGCGTGTCATTTCGTTTTCACGTCATCATGAAAATTTGTTACTACAGCGCAACTCACACTCCAAGGATGACAAGGCCCCTTTGACAAAGGTAGGTCCACCTACTGATTGCCCAGGCCGTCTGGGGCCGTTATTCCTCCTCAGTACATTTGTAGCAGCGCCATTCATACCACCATAGGCGTGCGCACAGGGGGGCAAGGGAAGGCGGCCGCCCCCCTAATCACCTGAGAGGGGGGCGCAAAATCTGCCCCGTACATTGACCATTCTAGTCACATAAGAGGGGGGGGGGGCGAAAAATCTGCCCCATACATTGACTTAGTAGGGTGGGGGGGGCACTGCGATGAACCTTTGCCCCCCCCCCCCCCGTGATGGGGAACCCTGCGCACGCCTATGCATACCATGCAACCTAGCCAACTATGGTAGCTTACGGCCAACTCAGAACAGAGAGCTTGCACATGACGCCACGGCTGCAGCTTCTGATTGCACTGGTATTTCACAATGGCGTCTTTGATGACAAACAAGTTGTCGTGAAACTGCTTCAATGTGATAAAGACGTGGCAGGAATGCCTCTGTGCGTGAATAACAAAAGAACCTGCATCGCGATGTTTCGATAACATTACTGCGACATCGCAAACGCCATGTCCCCCTGCGCTTGCGCTTCAACACGGCGGTTTCGGTGACACCACTGCAAGCTCAAATGTACAAAACAAAACAGTCATGTATAGGCGCCAAATTACCAAGTTATTATTCAAGACCAACTTGCACTGTAACAATTAATGTTGGCATCATAGAGTGTCCGTACAACTGCATGCTTATTTTTTGTTTACTTTTTACGCATCCACTTTTGCCTGTGAGACGTTCATGTATCATAAATCTCACATCCTGTGAGATTTATGATACATGAACGTTTCCCTTAACCTCAAGTTCACTGCCTTATACTGCCCGACTAGCACGTGCCCTACGTGACTATATAGTATTATTTGCACCTTTCTGGGCGTAGGTACCTTCAAGCGAAGTATTCCGAGCTTTTAGCCTGTACTCAAGACATCTCTAACTATTGCTGATATCGAAAATAGCTGTATAATTGATTTATTGACTGGACTAGGCTACCATTCAGACCTCAGGCAGAACTTTCGGGTCCCAATCCCCCTTAGAAACCGGCTACAAAGCAATTACATGTTACGCGTAACTATGCACTTCAATGTAAAACCCGTAGTAGTACCTTATCAGCCTTCCTGTCTGCGCCCGAGCCGCCTCCACCACTGCCGCCTAGAGATTGGTTCTGACCCTGCAAATGAAGACAAAATATTCAGCACACCTACAGCGTCGTACAGTAAACCACTCAAACCGATAAACGTAGCGCATAGTCGATGAACGAGGTACTGGAAACAAGGCACTCTGACCGCTCTGTACACACTAATAGAAACTATAATCTCCTTCACAATAAACTTCCATAAAGTGCGCTAATGCGCTCTGTTTAGTCATTCCCGCAAAGCTGCGGCCTGTGTCGTCGCGCCACCGTCAATGAACGAGCGCGTCTGGGCTGAGTTGACAGTTGCGGCCGCTGTTTTGGGTGAGGGCGCCACTACTCCAGTAAAAAGCAGACGCCGGTTCGTGTTACAGTGTGGTCGCTTCAGGGTTTATGCGTGTCCGTGTGCTTTTTCGTGTTTTTCTTGTGTGTGAGCGCGTGTGTGGGCAGCTTGCCTCATGTTTCCTGTGCTTGAGTACGGTTCTTTGGTGCGCGCGTGTGTGGCAGACGGTTTTTTCCAGTGGTATGATGGTGTGAAGCTGTTGTGTCCTGCTGTGCAACTCGAACGCGTGAAATGGCGCTACTGTGAAGTACCACGTATTCCAGTGCGATCTACAGTGTCTGGAAGCGTAATATTAGTAACAGAGCACTTCTTTTTGTCACAAACGAGCGCTAAAACAGGCGCGCGCCGCTGCATCCTGACGACAGCATCAAGTCACCGCGCCGACCGTTTCCCCTAAATGGGTCCGCGCAACGGAAAAAAAAGAACAAGCATCACAAGGCGCCCAGGGCGTGCCCTTACCCTCTCCACCGAAGACGCCGTCGCGACAGCCTAACGCCAGCGCAGATCGGGAGAATTCGAAAAATCAAAGTGGAAGCGACCATTTCGATTACACCCTGAATAAGTTCACGATGACTTGCTCACCATTTCGGCGACGGCAGATTGATGTCACTGAGCCTCTTCGATGTTCCTGCTCGGGCAGCCCGACGGCAGCCCTAGGACTCGATCCTTTCTGACAGGAAATGACGTCAGTTATGCGTCACTGTCACGAGGGGCAAAATTCTCGTGCAAGCCTCGGGCAGCCCGAGGCTGCCGCCACAGTAGCCACCCTAGCCACAGCAGGAAACTCTATGGCCACAGCATCACAATCATCGTCACGCTAGCGCACCCGCGTTCGCTCTTTGTCGTCTTCTACATGGTCGGCCTGTAGACAACTGGTAGAAATATGCGGAGGCTGGCACACCCTGCGGAGGCATCTGCGATAAGGAAGATGGCAAAGACATCAGGTTATTGGAAAAAGTCCGCCGTAAGTCAGCGTGGCAACGTGAAAGAGGGGAAATGGAGGCGGCTCGGGAGCGGCGTTTCGTCCCCGTTTTACCCCGCTGCTGCATGCGGACGTGCGCCCCGCGGCGCTCCTATGTGATACTACGTGTTCTCTTTAGGACCACGGCTCGTCAAGCGCGCATGCGCTCGTTCCTGCGCTGAGCGTCGACGCGACTCGTCCATCGTCATCGATAGAAAGAGCACAGCGATCGAACATGAAAGGAAATGCGGAGCGGATGGCGAAAAACTGAAAAGGCACGCGCGGATCTGGAGGGGCGGATCCGCAATTTTTTCATGGGCATGGTGAGCATGCATGGTTGTTGAGCCCAATACTAAGCTTTAAGTATCAGACTTCCCGTATGCTGACCGTTCCTTCGGAAATATCCTGTATCCACCCTTAGCTGCGAGGAGTGCCCTGCTGTTCGCGTCGTCGAAAGAGGTCGTCGCCGGCACCTCGAAGCGCTTGACCCGTAGATCTTCGCAAGCTCTTTCTGAACAACAAGCGACGCAACCCTACAGTTCACGCCGCCCAAAAGAAATGCTGTCTCCGCCAAGCGACCAGCGAACTGAAAACACGCGTGCATCTGCGCTCAGATTTCGCATTGGGTTATCGTAATCGTAGCTAATTTTTCTCAGGTACCTATTTTTTGTGTGAATAAACTTTATTTTCAGAAATTCTGGTGTCTCGCTCGTCCTTGTCGTGATTATGTACGCATGCAAAATTAACTGGATTCTCAGAGACAATATTAATGAGAACAGACAATAATGCCAAGGAAAGTATAGGGGATGTTATTTGTAGCAATTAGGATATAAATGTGATGAAAGTAAAGTGGACGAAAAGATAACTTGCTGCCGGCAGGGACCGAACCTGCGACCTTCGAATAACGCGTCTGATGCTCTACCACTGAGCTACGGCGGCGGTGATTCTCGTCCATTTTATAGGGTATACATGTGCATCTTAAACGTAGGTGTGTTTGTCAGCGCCGATCGCAGCTGCGATTGGCGATCGGCGCAGGCTAACTGAGTAACTATTGTTGACCATTTAGAATACACCGTTGCGGTGGGACGTCTTCAACTGCAAGGATTATATTGGGCTAGCGGAGGGCCCAAAAAGGGGTGGTCATCTTTGACAGCAGTCCAGGGACGTTTCGTTCTCTTGCCCCTGTACGGAGAGCGGGGAGTCGTTTTCGACCGTCTTCTTCGTCTTTCGGGTGAAAAGTGCAGTACGTCACAGTAGGCCCATTTCGTTGCTCTGAAGGACCCTTTGCAGAAAAGTCGTGTGTCGTCACGGATTGGCATTTTTGCTACTCGGCGCCACGCCGATTAACGGACGCCGCGCTGGGGGGGGGGGGGGTGACTCTTAAAAGGAAGAAGGAAATGAAAATGGAAATTGGGTGTGGAGTGCACGATAACTGTCTCTCAAGTGAGGACACCTCAACCGATACACTCACGGGGGATTGGGGATTAAAGGGACAGTGAGAGTGAAAAGAGTATGGTAAAAGAAGAAAAGACAGTATGAGTGGAAAAAAACAGTGAGGGGGTGGGGGGGGGGCAGGGAGAACGGGCGTCCGAGTCACCGTGGTGAGCGGCTAGAAAATTCGTTCGACTAGGCCGGCATCCTCGAGAAAAGCGAGTAGGGCCGCAAGGGCTGATCGGTGACGGTGCACGTGGCCGGTGGGATGGAGCAAGTCCTGTAGGGTCGCACACGGCAGTCCGACGAGGCGGTACTTCATGGCGAGCCGCTTCCGCGCAGTGTTGAGAGAAGGACAGTCAAACAATAGGTGGCACAGGGTTTCGATCGCGCCGCAATCGGTGCAGTTCGGTGCAGCGGCGCCGCGAAGACGACGCCTGCGTTCCGCGGGCCACACAGAACCGGTCCTCAGGGCAAGAAGAAGCGCGCGCTCGCGGCGAGTGAAACCAGTGGCTGGGATGGGAGGAGGGGGGTGTCCGGAGGCGACCCGTGCGTCAGGATGCTCGCGCACCAGCTCCCGGCGAAGGTTGTTGCGTGCCGAGTCGAACGAGCTGGCGTAATCCGTCAGCGAAGTCTCGGCGGAGTGTGCTCGTTTTGCGAGTTCGTCTGCAGCCTCGTTGCCCGCGATGCCGACGTGTGAAGGGGAGCCACTGAAGGACCACATCACAGCCTCGTTCCTGGAGGGCCAGCAGGCTGAGAGCGGCACGCTGAGCAAGAAGGGGGCCTCGTTCCTCCCTCGCGAGCTGGCGGAGGGCAGGTTTCCGAGTCGCAGAAGATTGCTGCGCTCGTGACGGCCGGCGAATAGACCGATCTCACCGCGAGTTTCACTACGCCACCGCTGCCGCAGTGCATGCCGGTACTTGTAGTACTCGGTACGTTCAGCTCTTCAGCTGCCTACAGCTGGTGCATTGGCGAGCTGCATAACGAGCTTTAGCGCCTTATTGGAGGAATTGCGATGGTTGGGTTGACGTGCTGTGTACTGGAATGCTACAACATGAGCCTAAAGCAAAATGACTCGGATTTTGCGTGTTCTCAAAGGACTTCAAGCTCCGAAAGGAATGTGTGCGACAGTCAACGAAGTCGGACAGAGAGGCAACTACCGCGCACTTTCTTGTCCAACGTGTTTGTGAACTCCCTGTGCATGATGCATCGTGGTTTAGCAGTGCCCTATTGCGTCATAACAACCTTGCTGCGCGAACGATGGACCGATCAGCGACAGCAAAAGTTCATATAACGCGAGCTGGATCCCCTTGCCGGGCCGATCACCGCCAGCGGCGACAGGTTGGATACAACGTCCTTTCCCGGCTCAACAGATATCGCTTTAATATATAGGAAGACCTAAACCGACCTCTCACCAAATGCGATGACGACTGTCAAGCGTCTAGCATGAACGAGACCTGTGATACAAACCAAGATAATAACTGCATGCTGTGTACAGCTCGCGCCGTGGAGCGCACGGCGAAAACTCGGCCGTGCCGGTATCGCAGCCAACTCCGCCGCCGGGATTTCCCTGTTCCTTTCAATATGCGATATTATTGTGAACGCATCGTAAAGCGGGCAACAGCGGTAGCAAAGCTGGACTTCTTTATGAGCGTAGGCTATTAACCGTACACTGCCGTTTCGAAGCGGTAGGCCTAGCGACGATACCGGCGCCGAGCCACCGGCTGAGGCCGCCTGCCGCCAGCCGGAGCGAGCTACTGCTTATCCGCCGCATTGCGCGTGCCGCCAAAATCTCTTACTGACTCATCCATCCCTTGTACAGCAGGAAATATTATGCCATTTCACGAGATTTTCGTGATGTTAACCTTTGCCAAACGCATGAGCGGCCAGTCACTGTTCAGCGGGCGCGCCTCTAACCTGCTTCACGGCGACCGTTTTATCTTCATTCACGTTTAACTTATTACTGTGATCGAAGTCCTGCGTTGACAACACCGCCTACATGGAAAGTGTCGTTTCGACCAAAAAAAAGCGCAATAAGCTTCTTTTTTTGGTCCCCTTCGGCTTTTTTTTTTTCTCCTGTTGTCGTATAGCGGAGAGCTCTGCGCAGTTTGGGCAAGTTATTTTCCGCCCACTGTAGCTTGTGTCGCTTGCGTGCTTGCGTTCACTGGAGAACATATTTGCTCTTATGACGACAGGAACGTGATTTCTCTTTTTTTCTATTACTAATATTTATTCAGCAAAACGAGGCAAGCTCATCAACCCGACGAGACACCTCGTCACACGTAAGCACTATCAACTGTTCTTTTTTTCTCTTTAGCGCTAGGATGCAGTAACCTGAAATAAAATAAAACATCGTTGGAGGTGCGGGACACAGTTTTCCACCGCGTCAATCCGTCTGCGTGTCGAGGATTGGTGCAAAACGCCAATATACCTGAAACACGCAGCAAGCAGCCGCACCAGCAGCGCTCCGAGAACTACAAACTAAGATGGCCGGCAGTGCCACTGTCGGAAACTCGCGCATGCGCAGATGGTCTGGTGGGATCGGTCTATTGGAGCCCAAGGGATCTGCTCTTGCAACTCTAACATGAACTCGATGTAGTTCGACCGAGTTGATGGTTGAGCAGGAAACCGCTTTTTAATTACTCTGAACCCCGTTATGTTGGTTCGAGCGATCACCCGGGCAAGTTTTGTGAGACCACAAGCCAGGAGTTGGCGACGCTCCCAAATGCCCTAAAATCGTATGCGAGCCAGGAGCGGTAAGGCTGAGTCGGCTAGAAAATTACTCAACCCGCTCAGGTCGACTTCATAAAAACGAAGCTAAGGAGTTTGCGCACTGAGGCTTCCTTGCTCGGCTTATAATGATCACATCTACACTCACTTTTGCTGCGATCTTTTCATCGTGTTCGAGATTATTGCAAACATGGTATTCTTAAACCTTCAGTTCTGCATTGTCGTGGCCTGGCCAGCACGGCCTTCGCTGACCTGGTGCCAACCTACGCTGTCCCAGTGGCGCACGCCCTTCCCGTCGCGACCAGCACCGTCCACCACACACCGGCCGTGTCCAAGGCCACTCGGGTTACCAGCTACGAGACGGTGCAGCAGGGCGTGCCGCACACCCTGGCCAAGGTTTCGACGTACACTCCTGCCGAGACCACGGTGCACACTGTCCACGGGACGGTACCCACAGCTGTGACCTCTGGCGTCGTACACGTGCCGACTTATGCCCACTTTCCCCACTACGGCTACCGCTACGGTGCCCACCCACTTCGCTATCCCTACGTCTACGGCTTCGGCCCTTATGGAGCCACCTATAACCACGTCGTCTCGGTCAAAGCATGTGAGTACTCAGCGTCTTCGTAGACCCACGATGTAACAGAGTTAGCACACTTATCTACGACGCTGAAGGGAGGCGTACCCGACTGCATGCTCGCCTAAAGCGCGTGTCATAAGCTGACGGCACCCATGTAGTCCAGAAGTGGCCGTTCCAACATCCTCGGCGAACACGTTGAGCTTACGCTACACCAACCACCGCGAAAGAACAATCTGCCTTTCCTAAAATTATTATGGAGCTGAAAATTATTAGCGAAAAATCATCATCTTGTCCGTGACCGAGACATCGAGAGTCAAATAAAATAAATAATAGAAACCTTTGGGTCCGAGTGAGAATCGAACCCAGACCGTCTGCGTTGCACGCAGGTGTTTGACCACAAGACCACGCCATCTCTTGGAAGTGCTTCGAAAAAAAACACTGTATGAATGCCTTGTAGTGGGAGGAGTCTCCCAACGCATGTAATATTGTGTGGCAGAAACGTAGAATCGCGCCAGGCGTCAAAACATGTGAATTGAGCAACGAGTGGGTGTTTTAAAGACCCACCCATCACAAAGCGCTCAACATATTTAATCATCAGCAGCAGCAAAAGCATCAATGAAGTGAACAGCCGCGTAGCTTCGCGTGTTGCCTTAAGGACGCGTAGTCAGCCCTTCGCTGATTCGAAAAAGGAATAATTAAGGCGTAGTGGGCACTTAAAAGTGTACCTGCAATAGGCATTTTAGGGTACTTTGAAACGGCCAACGTTACGCGCACAGTCGTTCGTTTCTTTACGGCACGGTTGAGGACATGCACCGAGAACCGAAGGCTAGCAATTGAGAAGGCGGTGCGCACGGGGCCCGGTTATGCTATCATCATCAGCCTGTCTACGCCCACTGCAGGGCAAAGGCCTCTCCCATGTTCCGCCAATCAACCCGGTCCTGTGCTTTCTGCTGCCACGTTATACCTACAAACTTCTTAATCTCATCTCACCACCTACTTTTCTGTCTTCCCCTCACGCGTTTGCCCTCTCTTGGAATCCAGTCAGTTAGCCTTAATGACCACCGGTTATCCTGCCGACGTGCTACGTGCCCGGCCCATATCCATTTCTTCTTCTTAATTTCAACTATGATATCCTTAACCCCCGTTTGTATGCTATAGCGTTCTACTATTGACAGCGAAGCTCAAGCATCCTCCAAGTTTTTTTATTACCTAAACAATCAGGTAGCAGCCATTGTTGATTCTGTGTTCATTATTTTCTGTTTACAGAAGCGAACTCCCAGCCTTCTTTGTAAGCGACCCTTGGAGACATCTGGTACAACCAAAACCGACCAAAACCGACATCATCGCAACCCTTCGAGGATCACACGGATACCCGGAGATTGTGTTAGAGAAATAAACGAGTTTTGTTGCCTCAGTTCGTGCGTTTTACGCCGTATCCAACATGTTGCCGATGCAATATAGAGCACCGTAAAGGCCCCGAATAAGTTAACGTTCACCTTTAGCTACTGCCTGCAGATACAGCTATTGCTTAGAGCCCACACCAAAATGAGAGCCATGGCAAAAAATGCAACCATTTTTATGGTTTTGATAATCCAGCTGAAAATAAACGGCATCAATATTTACAGACGAGGTGCCATTCGTTAGAAAGAATCAAGCTTATTTGGCTGCTATTCAAGTCAAAAAGAAAAAAACCGTCGTGACTATATCACGTCACAGCTCAAAAATTTCTTGAGAAGTTGGGAGTCTCCCACGAAATGTAGGATGATTACGGAACCCCATGCTCAGCATCATGCTCAAACATCAACGCCGGTAACAATTACATTATTGCCTTTTAGCCAAATTCTATTAACGTCGACAATCATAGTGAGATGGGTTCTACTCGAAATTCCCAAAGAAATCCTAAGAGCTTCTACAGAGTCTCCTCCCGTCCGCAGACCCATTTCTTTCTGTTGATGAGCCAGCCATTAAACCATATTCAAGCTCAGTTTGCTGCAGAGGGAAGGGGAAGAAAAGTGTGGACCATTCATAACCATCGCAATGAAGGTTGTCATATTTGCCTTTCTTTGCTTTTTATTTTTTTTTTGCTTGGCAACAATGTCATACTTGGTGAAAGTGGTAATGAACAGAAGGTAGCTCTAGACCTACAGAGCGCAGTAGAAACTGCATTGGTTACATAAAAGGCAAAGAGCACATCGCAAACGTTACGCTATGGTAATACCTGCCATTTCTGAAAAAAAGAATGTAACTCGGTTTTTCCACCAGAAAGTATCACTCGTGTTCTGCATTTACCTGGCTCCTTCACTGCAGATATGAGCGAAATTTGAAGGTGTAACAGAATACACAATTTGGTATATCGCGACCTCAGTTAAATTTTAAATTGCCTGCAGTGATTCGTCTCTCGTACTTAAATCCTTTAGAGTGTTACTACGTCGTTGCTTATTTATTTAATTCATCATAATCAGCCCGACTACGCCCAGTGCAGGGCAAAGGCCTTTCCCATGTTCCGTCAATCAATCCGGTCCTGTGTTCTCCTCTGCTGCCACGTTATACGCGCAAACTTCTTAATCACATCTGCCCACCTAAATTTCAGTCTCCCCCTCGCGCGTTTGCCTTCTCTTGGAATCCAGTCAGTTACTCTTAATGACCAGCGCTTAGCTTGCCTACGCGCTACATGCTCTGCCCATGTCCGCTTGTTTATTTAATTATTGTGGAGATAAAACCTTCCGCTTTCCTTGTTGGGAAAAACTCACCAAATGAGGGACTCCAGGTAAGCTTATATATATATATATATATATATATATATATATATATATATATATATATATATATATATATATATATATATATATATATATATATATATATATCATGAACATATTATGGTAAGCAATGGAAAACTTCCTCGCAAAGTTACAAAAACAACAACATTGTGTAAGAATTGCTGCACCTTTACGGGCGCATTTTTCTCACAAAAAGGTGATCGTCGTCTAACTCGTGTACTTTTCCTTGCTTTAACGCCGTGCATCCGGCACATCCAGATCACAAACGGAGTGAGCGCTATCAGCCTGACATATCAACATGGTAGCAAGTTCTCGAGCGCGCAGTTTTTTAAGACAGAAAATGTAAGCATATCAAACGACGATTCCAATAGTAAGGTGAAAAAATATGGGCCTCTAGAGCAGGGTCACGTGGCAAAAAGACCCTATGTAATACAGGAAAGCACATGAATCGCCAAAACAAATTTCCGAGTTATTCCACTCCGTGAAGGCGGGCGACCGTGCCAAACTGTGTGGTGCGGCACGGCGATATCGCTGCAAGTTTTATACCACCATAGACAGGCATCGCACCATCTTCTTAAATATAAATAAATGCGCATTGCGTTTTAGTGAATGTTAATTAGTGAAACATATGGTAGTGACAGTTAAGAAGTGATAGTTAATTAGTGAACATTGGACGTCAATATAAAGTGCAGAATAAAATAACCACACCGCAAGGCCTTTGCCTTCAAGTCTGCTTAGACCAATGCATAAGGGAACCTGTGAGTATGTCGCTGCGGGACAGAAAGACGAGCTAGGATATGCCGCAAATATAGCCCTCCGAAATCCGTCGATGTCAACAGCGATGTCAACATCAAATCGTAGTGGAATCTCACAGCTGCAGGACGCCGGTAAGAAACATGGGCATGTTAAAACCAAGGCCTTTCCCATACGATTTGAAGATAAACATAGAGTGGAAAGTTCAAGGTAGATTAACGTCGTCACCCAGCCCTGCCCTGAAGAATTGGTGAATTAACAGAAAGCTTAGTGTGCAATGTACAAACTGTTGTCGCAAACGTTTCCACACTTAGTTTATTGGAAGACCGCTCTCATTTTCCCCAGGGCTGGAAAGCTTCGTATGGAGAAATGCACCTGCGGACGACCTCGCTACCCTTCTTATCATTAAATGTTACTTTTTTATCTGCCTATAAATGTCGTTTTGCTTAAACCTCCAAAACCTAATAAAACGAAACAGCAATGCAACACCCATTGCTATGTTTAGAATGTACACGCTCCCAACGCGTCCTGCAACAACGTCGCAGAAATCGCAAGCTACTGATTGGCAAATGCAGCTGCACACGTTGCCTTCCTATCTACATATGACCCTAGTAACCTTCCTGCGAAAGCAGGATTGATATGCAAAGCAGCTTGGTAGATTTAGTTATTTTTTTCGGCTTCTGTCCGACAGACCATATACAAAAAAAACTTGAAAAAAATACACTGCCTGGTGTCTTCTTTCAGCAGCCGGTATAAAAGACAGTCTGCGGCCTCAGCCAGGGCATCAGTTCTGAGCAATCGTGAGCTCCAAGAAACTTGTTCAACCATGAAAGCCGTAAGTAACGTGAATTTCTTTTATTAGCGCATGGCAAGGTATGGTTTACCATCTCACAGTATCTGGGTTTCATCTTTTACCGTTCTATTAGGCATTCATACGTGACCGCATGTGACTTTGCATGCTCAGGCGCACGTTCGGGTATATTAATACATGACGTACTTGTGGGCATAATTGATAACAGCCGAGATTCTCTCCAAAGGCAAAAAAATTCACTAAAGGAGCATGTTGCTACAATGTTTTGCCCGTATTTATAGACGATCGCACGGCATTTGTGGGTGATTGTATAGCTTTATAAATGTCAGACCATAGAGCAGGACTAACTAGAGTTAATCAGCGGAGCGCGGTCCCATTTTCTGGCTCTCGGCCTTCAACTCACCGCGCTCTGCCGCATTTCTTTATAGAGAACTGCTAAAGCATTATTGCCGCCTTCTGTGCCATAGGCGGGAACATACCGTATCTCATTGCATGCTTCAGGTCCTCTGCCTCCTCGCCGCTCTTCTTGGCAATGCCATGGCCGTGTACGTCCCGACGTACGGCCTGCCGGTGGCCGGCTACTCGACAGTGCCAGCTGTCTCGACCGTACACGCTGCACCCGTCGCCGCCCTGCAAACGGTCCACCGGGCGGTGCCAGTGGCACCCACCGTTCACAACGTGGCTACCCCGTACGGCTACCGCACAACCGGCGTTAGCTACAGCCACAGAGTCGACGCCCATCCAGTGCGTGTCCGCTACGTGCAGGGACTCGTTCCTTATGGCCTGAACTACGGCTACGGACTGGATGCATTTGGTTACCCTACTGTGCTGAAGAAGTGGTGAGTTGGGGGCAAAAGTTATGCAGTGACAGTTCACGTCGTTGTCGGGTGTAAGGTTTCTGCACCACTTAAAAGAAACAGTTTATGATGGTAAAAGACATTGTATCTACATTGTATCTCTGTTAGGGCAATGATAGTAATGATTTAGGTGTACGTTCCTTTTTATTATGGCACTGACCATGTATGTCATGGTCAGTATTTTTTATGGTACGGACAATGTGGATCTTTACGTATGCGCCTATGCAGCAAATTCAAAGTGCTTGGTGCCATCACGAGCCTTTAAGTTTATGTCACGTGTTATGAGAGGGTATCCAAATCGAGAAACTCTGAAATTATTCACTGAAAAAGATAAATCTCCGAGGTAGTTCTTCTTGCACAAATGACGCGTTCCTGCAGATTAACTGAGATCTTCGGCAAAATTACTCCGATTTGCAAGAAGCTGCAACTGTACGCAGTGCAGAAACAGATTTTCTCGCCCTACCGTACTTAGTATTGCGGATTTCGTTCAAGATTCTAGAAGAGAATCGCAACTCTCTCCTTCGACCTTGAGAGAAAAGTCCTCTTGTTAATTATAGCTTGCTGATGCCGTAAAGCAATTAAAGAATCTTTGTATTCTCTTTCTTCTGCCGTGTAGTCACTTTTAAAAAAGTGTGCTTTCTACAAGCAAAACAGAATACACCGTAGTACAGAGAAGAGGTTTAAAATTAAGTTGACCAGAACACCATCGAAGAACATGTTAGATCGCAACGGTGTGCAATGACTAAGTACTGTGTTTTTCAATAAATAGCTTCAGTTCATTTCTAATTTTAGAAAAGCAGCGCCTCGTTTACGTAAAGCAAGCCTGTGTTTTGGCGGTCTTCATAGCGGCCTCGAAATCACTTGCTCAACGTGTTGTGCTCTAGTTTTATGAACAAAAGTAATGCTGGACATAGTGTCATATATGCTCCTTGGCTTCTGAGCTATTAGGAACTTACTCAGTACTTTCTTTTGCTTTATTTTTTTTAACATGATCTTCTATTTTCAGAGACAAGATCGGAAGATGAAGTGGATGGCGTTCTCACAAACAACGAAAGTGACACAACCCCTTTACGAATAGAATACAGGGAGAGATTTCACGACTTGCACCTTCTCTTCCGTCAAAGCCTCAGAAAGAAATAAAATAATACTACCAAAGTAGCATTTCATTGAGCACTGTGCTTTCTTTTCTCTTCATTCGTACCAGGTCTTCCTAAAAGGAAGTCATGGGAAGTCTACAGCCATCTAATGAAATCGACGTTGCGCGGACGAGCTCAAGACGTAAATAGTCCCCCAAACATTCTTTGCGATGATCTAGAAAGTTTTCCAACGCGGCTCTTGCATTTTATAGGACCTGAAAATCTCAAACCTTGCTGGGGGGGGAGGGGGGAGGGGGACGTATAAGAGCGTTGTTACACTCGCCACTCAGACAGACGCTCGCTCACCCCGACAGTCTTCTCAATCCGCCGCACACAGTAATTACTCCGATTGTCCTTGGCGGCTCAGGTGTGCCTCGCACTGCACAACAATCGGTCCTAAGCTGTCTCTGCCAATAAATTGTCCTCTATCTATTTCATGTTTCAGCGACTTCAGCTTCCTAACGAGGGTGGGCTGCGAGCTCGGAATACATCACTGCCTTCGAACACGGGGCACAACTTAACCAACGCGAGATTTAGAAAAATTAGGGATATTGACGCGCGAGGAGTGTTATAAGCTTCCTGCATAAATAGACGTAGATGGAAAAATGTACGCCAATGGCCTCAATGTTCCACTGAATTTCCATAATTTGATCGGTTTCATCGTTGGATGTCTTTCACGTTTTGTCTCTGTTCTTCTGGATAGACCTCACGTGTTATTTTTAAGACTCCTCTTGCTTGTTTTGCTGTTGTGGAAGAGAGAGGTTAGATCACACTGTCTAATATTTCTATAGTGATCGATATTTAACAGAAAGTTTGAGCGGATGCTAAAATGCATAACCGTGAATCGATTTTGATATCTAGTTTTTGACAACTAGCAACAGCTTTTCTCGCCCATTTATTCATGGCTTCGAATGGGACGCCCGATTCTTGCCGAGAGGTGGCCTGTCCCAAAATTCTGGTAATTGGCCTCAGTTGCTTTAAGTGGGCTACGTGAAAGCTTATAAAACAATTTCTTTCTTTGGGCATGGTATGAATGTAGTCGCTTACGACACTTTCTTTTCTTCGGAAATTTTGAGTTGAATATATCTCTGTACAAAAGACTTTATTAGTTATTTCATGCACCAGACAACCAATAGATAACGAGATTTTCCTCAGGATATGGCAAGAAGCCCGTGTCTCACCTAATTAAGTGAAGCCACATTATCCAAAACACAAAGTCAACTCATGGCAACGAACATGATATGCGGTATAAGCCATAAGAGAAGATGTGCCCAGAAGGTCTTCTTAGAAATTGCAACACAATGCCTGCTGTGTCGAAGCAAGTCGCCTCCGCATGTGTTTTATGGCGGGGTCCACCAGGATTAACACGAAAGTGTTTTATGCCGGGATCCACCAAGACTTTTATCGCGATAGCAATTATATGGACAGTCTCGACTGGAAAATGTCGTCCCCGTCGCCGTCATTCACCGTATATGTATAAGTATGTATGTATATATATATATATATATATATATATATATATATTGTACAGAAGCATTAGAACGCTGTAATGGGCCGTCCTCTTGAGCGCCTTCTAGTGGGTCGCCCTCTTTGCCTCTTCTCGGAGAGCACGCCCCTCGTGCTCTTGCTCGTGAGTCTGCGAGTGCGCTATGTCGTTACTGTCGTCGCTGCGCATCGTCGCCGTCGATCCCGCCGTCAATAAACGCCTTTACAAAGTGGTGGAGAGTGCTGTACCGTCCCCACAACTTCGGTCACCATCTGATGCCCCTGGAGCTTCGATCCCGTACCGTGCCATCTACCATGCCGCAAGACGCCGCTCAGCAAACGCCGCCTCCTGCCCCGAACGCTTGTCCCGGTGTCCCCCGTATCCGCGACCCTCCTATCTTCACCGGCGCGGATGGCACCGACGTGGAAGACTGGCTCACGATTTACGAACGGGTGAGTGTCCCCAATAAATGGGACGAAGCAGGCAAGCTGAGCAACCTGGTTTTCTACCTCGCGGGTGTGGCAGGCATGTGGTACAACAACCATGCATCCGATTTCCCGACGTGGTCCGCTTTCAAGACCGCCATCGTCGACGTGTTTGGCCGCCCTGCCGTTCGTAAGCTGCAGGCCGAACAGCGTTTGCGAGAACGAGCTCAGCAGGCCGGCGAAACCTTTACCAGCTACATTGAAGACGTCCTCGATTTGTGTAAGAAAGCCGACGCCACCATGTCGGAATCTGACAAGATGAGGCACATTATGAAAGGCATCGACGACGATGCCTTCACGATGCTGCTCGCGAAAAACCCCAGCACAGTGGCCGAGGTCATCACGCTCTGCCAGAGCTACGAGGAGCTGCGCCGGCAGCGGTCGATGACCCGTCGCTCTCCATCCCGCGACGCCGAGCTCGCTGGCTTGGCGACCATATCCGACCACTCCGCCTTGCTCGCAGAGGTGAAGTCATTCGTGCGCGAGGAAATCGCGCGCCAGTTCTCTCTGCTGGACTTTGCTCAACCTCAGTACGTTCACCAGCCGTCAACCACTCTTCTCCCTCCCCTCCGTCGAGCGATTGAGCAGGAAATCGCGGAGGTCATGCCTGAGTACCACCAGCACCATCCCGCTCCTGCACCACTGAGTTACGCCCAAGTTGTCGCAAGGACGTCCCCAGTAATACCTACGGCAGCCCCACACAGTTACGCCGAAGCCGCCGCTAGACATCAGTCCTTCGAAGCGGCTGTGCCGGCTACCTACACCGACGTAATGCAGAGGCCACGACCGCAGCCCACGATGCAGTCATATCAGTCGCTACCCCGTCAGTCACGTCCTGCGCCATGGGCGGGCCCTGCTCCAGCAAACCGATGGCGCACACCTGACAACCGCCCCATATGCTTCGCATGCGGTTACGCCGGCCACGTGGCGCATTATTGCAATGGCGTCCAGCCGCCTCAAGTCGTGCCGCCCGCCACCAGCCAGTCAAACCGCACATTTTACGCCCCACCTACGCCTCTGTCACCGACGTCACGCCAAGCTCCATCTACTCGGCGCTCTCCGTCTCCCCGACGTCGCTCACTGTCGCCGATGCGCCCGCGTCCGGTCGCTCGCGACCAGGAAAACTAGTCGTCGCAGTCCACGAGGCAAGGGCTGCGACGCTATCGAACTGCGAAAGCCCTCAGCGAAGCCCATCGAACGTAATAGACGTTTTTGTGGACGGTGTTCGCGCATCTGCCCTTATCGACACTGGAGCCGCCGTATCCGTTATGGACGCTAAACTGAGCCGCCTGCTACGAAAAGTGACGACGCCACTTTCCGGTCTTTCCCTCCGTACAGCCAGCGCCCAATGTATTCACCCGACGGCGGTATGCACAGCCCGTGTCATCATTCAGGACGCTCTGTACGCCGTCGAATTCATCATAATTTCCTCATGCTCTCACGACGTCATCCTGGGATGGGATTTTCTCTCCCGCCACGACGCCGTCATTCATTGCGCGCCAGCCGAAATAGAGCTTTCACCATTCTCAGATTTGACGCCGGCAGACAGTTCATCGGCTGCGACCAAGGTATTCGTCAAAGACGACATCGCAGTTCCTGCAAATTCGTCAACGGCTGTGTCAGTCTATTGCACCGGTTTCTGCGACGTCGTTGCACTCCTTTCTCCATGTGACCGCGTTTTCACTAGGAAAGGCTTGCTGGTGCCATTTGCGACCGTGGAAATCACTCAGGGGAACACGGATATTTTTGTGACCAACCCATCCCCGTTCACTGTTACGCTGGTGCGAGGGGAATGTCTCGGCAGAGCGGAACCCCTCGAAGACGCACAAGTTATAGACGCACCGGGTGACACGCACTGCGCCAGCTCCCGTTGTTCTCGTTGCGAAGAAGGACGGTTCCGTGCGGTTCTGTGTGGACTACCGACGGCTCAACAAGATTATTCGCAAGGATGTTTACCCGCTGCCGCGAATCGACGACGCGATTGACAGTCTGCAAGGAGCCGAATTCTTTTCATCTCTTGATTTGCGCTCGGGGTACTGGCAAGTACCCATGGCGGATGACGCTCGACCGAAGACAGCCTTTGTCACGCCCGACGGCTTGTACGAGTTTAACGTCATGCCGTTTGGTCTGTGTAATGCGCCCGCGACCTTCGAGCGCATGATGGACACCGTTCTGCGCAACTTGAAATGGCACACGTGCTTGTGTTACCTGGACGACGTCGTCGTTTTCGCTCCGGACTTCTCGACGCATCTCCAACGTCTGCGGCATGTTTTGACGCGTTTGCGCAACGCAGGCCTCCAACTGAATCTGAAGAAGTGCCGTTTTGCAGCGCAGCAGCTGACAATCCTCGGCTACGTCGTTCCCGATCCGGCCAAGCTTCGGGCCGTGGCCGAATTTCCCAAACCTACGTCCGTCAAAGAACTGCGCAGTTTCGTAGGACTGTGTTCGTACTTTCGACGCTTCATACGAAACTTCGCCACCATCATATCTCCGCTGACGAAGCTCCTTGGAAGTAACGGACCCCTAAATTCATGGTCGTCCGAGTGTGACGACGCGTTCGCAAAGCTCCGTCGTTTGTTGACGTCTCCTCCCATACTACGCCACTACGATCCTACGGCCCCAACGGAGGTACACACGGACGCCAGCGGTGTAGGCCTCGGCGCTGTTCTTGCGCAGCACAAACCAGGGTTCCCCGAATATGTCGTGGCATACGCAAGCCGTACGCTTACCAGAGCCGAGTCCAATTACACAGTCACGGAAAAAGAGTGCCTGGCGATCATATGGGCCCTTACAAAGTTTCGACCTTATTTGTATGGTCGCCCATTTGATGTCGTCACCGACCATCATGCCCTATGCTGGCTGTCGTCGTTGAAGGATCCCTCAGGCCGTCTCGCCCGCTGGGCACTTCGCCTGCAGGACTACGACATCCGCGTGCTGTACCGCAACGGACGCCAGCATGCTGACGCCGACGCCCTCTCGCGCTCTCCCTTGCCTGACGACAATACACCCTGCTCAGTATCTCCCATTGCTGTTGCTTCAATCGACGTCCACACCATCGCTACCGAACAGCGCAAGGATAAATGGATCACCTCGCTGATCGACTTGCTGACGGATCCGTCGGCAATACCATCCACTCGCGCGTTGCGTCGTCAAGCCCACCATTTCGCCATTCGTGACGACCTACTGCACCGACGCAATTATAACGCCGACGGCCGCCAGTGGCTACTAGTGATACCCCGCAGTCTGCGTTCTGAAATATGCGAGGCCTTCCACTCTGACCCGCAATGCGCGCACTCTGGGGTATCCAAAACTTACCACCGCATTCGACAACGATACTTCTGGCGAGGGATGTACCGCTACGTCCAGAAGTTCGTTCGCTCCTGCCTCGATTGCCAACGCCGAAAGCCTGCAACGCACGTGTCGCCAGCAGGTCTACAACCATTACCTTGCCCTAACCGTCCGTTTGGGCGCGTGGGCATCGATTTGTATGGACCACTTCCACTGACTTCGGCTGGTAACCGCTGGGCCATCGTCGCTGTTGACCATCTAACGCGATACGCCGAAACCGCCGCCCTCCCAGCGGCTACAGCGCGCGATGTGGCCTCCTTCCTGCTCCACCGATTCATGCTGCGTCACGGTCCGCCCCAGGAGCTGCTCAGTGATCGAGGCCGTGTCTTCTTGTCGGAAGTCGTCGAAGCCATTCTCAAAGAGTGCAACGTCGTTCACCACAAAACTACTGCTTACCACCCGCAGACGAATGGCCTCACCGAACGCTTTAACCGCACGCTCGGCGACATGCTCTCAATGTACGTCGCAGCCGACCACACAAATTGGGATGCCATTCTGCCCTTCGTCACGTACGCCTACAATACCGCCTCTCAGAGCACTACTGGTTTCTCGCCATTTTTCTTATTGTACGGCAGGCACCCGTCGCACACAATCGACACCATCCTTCCCTACAGGCCGGATCGATCTGAATGTGCGCCTATTTCGGACACAGCCAGGCTTGCTGAAGAATGTCGCGAGCTTGCGAAGACCTTTACGACGCACGAACAAGAGCGGCAGAAGAGTATTCGCGGTGGCACCACCACTTCTGAGTCCACGTTCCTCCCTGGAGCGCTCGTGTGGCTCTCGGTCCCGTCCGCTGCAACTGGCCTCTCTTCCAAACTACTGCCCAAATACGAAGGCCCCTACCGTGTCGTCGAACGCACGTCCCCGGTCAACTACCTGATTGAACCCATTGAGCCATCTTCGGACATGCGCCGTCGAGGGCGCGACATTGTGAACGTGGAGCGCCTCAAGCCCTACCATGACCCGCTCATAGTGACCAGCTGTTAGGTCGCCGGGCGGCTCCCTTTGCGTACCCGGGGTAATTGTACAGAAGCATTAGAACGCTGTAATGGGCCGTCCTCTTGAGCGCCTTCTAGTGGGTCGCCCTCTTTGCCTCTTCTCGGAGAGCACGCCCCTCGTGCTCTTGCTCGTGAGTCTGCGAGTGCGCTCTGTCGTTACTGTCGTCGCTGCGCATCGTCGCCGTCGATCCCGCCGTCAATAAACGCCTTTACAATATATATATATATATATATATATATATATATATATATATATATATATATATATATATATATTGAAAGGCCACAAAGAAAAATAATTAAGAAATTCTTTCCGACGCGCGGAATCGAACGGGCGACCTCTCGCTTTGCAGCCCGCCGCGTTAGACGTTAGGCCACGACGGCACCGTCTCTCAGCCTGCTAACGGCGAGCTATTTATATACACCATGTAATTCAGCATGCATTCTTAGTGGCCACATAGATGGCGCGACGTGCGCGCGTATTGCGCGCTTTAAAGATCGTCGCCCCGCCCCTGCGAACGCCGTTGCTGTTCGCTCTACAGGGCGTCGTCGCTTTCGTGCGCTTTTCTCAAGGAAAGAAGGGGCGGCCGGTGGGGTGCTTCGCTTCGCTCGCTGCAGCGGCCGCGTTTGCGAAAGGAGCGCGCTGTTCAAACAGAAATAAGTAACAACTGTGACAATTAGTTCGCGCTCGTCTTGTGTGTACCTGTTCGTTTGTTTCGTGCGTCCTGCTTTATGTTTGAGCAGTGCGCTTCAAGTGTCGAGCTGTGACGCATTAGTTCGCGCTCGTCCTGTGTGCGTTCTTTTCGTGCGTCCTTTGGGCTCGAGCGATGTGCTGGCAATTTCGAGCTGCTTTCCGTTCTTCGCGTTACATTACAATTTATTGCTATCGCAATTATTGCTTCGCCGTTGCGGCGAAACTGTGGCTTTTTCTAACGTATTTGTGTCACAGAAAGATGTCAACAAAATGCACACGATCAGGTGGCAGAAAATTAAAACTAGAAGAAAAACGTTTCGTAAACGGGAGTCGAACCCACGACCTCTCGGTCCGCGATGGTAGGTGACGGACGCTCTAAACACTGTGTTACTGTCACTTCTGTGTTCTTTATTACCGGCTTATTAACATCACACATGCAGGAGGCTTCACGAACGCGCGCTTTATTTCTCACACTTTCCTCTCACACTGATATTGGTTCTTGGGGTGCAGTCGCCATCTGGAAGCGGTAGAGGGCAGTAATGCATGGCTCAATAACGTATGCTGTCGGGCTAGTTGGTGCATAGCTGGTTAGAAATTCGTTGGCGCACAACAAGAACGTGGACGAAGAAGTGCGCTTGTCCGTGTTACTTCTTCGTCCACGTTCTTGTTTTGCGCCAACGAATTTCTAACCAGTAATGCATGGCCTCCGCGATTAGCTCCGGCAACGCACCGTTGCTACGGCCGTCCCATTCGGCGCGTTTGCAAAAGAGGTAATTTTGTCAACGCCTTATACCGCGAGGTGGCGGCTTAGCCCAAGCCTCGCTCTTAGCATCCATCCATATTATAGAATAGCTCTGCGGCGCTTGCTTAGCTGTCAGACAGCGTTCCCCGCTCGAACCGCGAGAAATCACCGCCAGACTAAAAGGGAGACACGACGCGCGTCGCGTTTCCCGTTGCGTTTCTATCCCGGCCGTGGCGTGATCTTTCTGTTAACTCCTTAACATTCCGCGGGCTGGCGACCTTAGCTGAAGCTTAGTAAACAAGCTCAGCGTCCAATAACCGACGTTCATATCTTAAAGCAAAAAATCGCACTGCGGGAACATGGACATAAGAAGGCAGGAACCGACGACACAAAGCGCACTTCTTATGTCCTTGTTCCCGCGGTGCACCTTTTTGCTTTAAGATATGAACCGTTACCAACTAGCCCAAATGGTGGTTTTGCTACAATACCTGACGCTTTTTAGGCTGTCACACCGCTTTTTATAATTACTTCCTCCCCGTGCGAATGGAACGGCCTGAGCGACACTAGCAACGGCGCGTTGCCGAAGTGTAATGCATCATTACACTAACGCGCACCGACTGCGAGCCTTTCGGTAGAAATAATGTAGGAAACTCTATGTTCGGTGAAATGCTGCGTCCACGGAGATTCGATTTGGTGACGAAGCAGTTACGCGATTCGACTTTCTCGCCAGCATGTGACGCCTCCTCAACAGCGTAAGGCCGCTTCACAGCATCAATCCGATTATTACTTCTGGTTTTAGCTTTGTAAGAAACCGCGAGGCTTGTTCTTAATCATCGTCTACTTTCCCTTACCAGCTTACTGGTCAACAATCTCTGCTCACAATGTGGAAATAAGAACAACCTTGTACCTATCCAGAAAGCAATTGGTTCTTCTGGTATCCGATAATACTGCATGTATAGGGTTCTATAATAATGCATCATATTAGTGAAATGCGGCCCGAATAACTGCTGACCGCGTTGGTTAAGTTGTCAAGCAAGTGTGGTACTTTACATGGATCCGCGTAACAGCAATATCTTTCTTGTTGGACTCTCTTTACAACAATCAGTTAACTGCATTTACTAGCTCTAACTTGAACTTTTACAAAGCACTCCTACAATATGATTCGGAAAACCCAATGTTTCATGAATGCCTTTCGTCGAACTTTTTGCCTCAGGACTCAGGATCGTTTTGTTGTAAACACAGAGTTGCTATCTCGTGCGGAACTAGTACAGCAGCGTTCTCAGGGAGGCTTTCCCTTACAAAATTAGATTTCGACGGTGTATAGACTGTTTAAAATGGGTTTACACAGTTTATAGACTGCCTCAATCCATTTTAGGGGCGAAGCTCCTTAAGGCGGCACCCGTTCGTCCCTCGTAGTCGTAGTAGTGCGTAACCAGTCGTAACGCTAGTACCAGATCTTGACCTCCAAGGTGGTGCCGGTGGGAGATTTTTCCTGTGCGTTGTTGAACAATAAAAAATTCGCAGCGTGCGCGTTAACTAAAAGCCGAATTCTTCTGTCTCTCATTCCCCATTAGCAGCCATTGGCATGTTCCAGTAGGAAACGTTAGTAGAAGTAGAAGTGTAAGTGTTAGCCAAAAACGAACTTCTTCTGTCTCTCATTCCCATTAGCAGCCATTGTTTACCTCCAAGGTAGTGCCTGGTGAGATTTCTCCTGTGCGTGATTAAACAATAAAAATTTTGTTCAAAACGCCGTTGATTGATGAAATAAACCAACGAAAGACGCCAGATGTTTTGTAAAAGCAAAACGAAAGAACGCCAGATGTTTCTAAAGCAAAACGAAAAGACGCCAGCTGCTTAACGAAAGACGCCAGATGTTTTCTAAAGCAATGGTTTTCTAAACAATGAAAATTCACAGCGTACATGTAAAATTAAAGTGAGCTGCAAGTCGTCATAACTCATCGAACCTTTAGTATAAACGCGCCCGATCTCACGTCGGTGATGATGTGCTGGGCAGAATTCACGGAAGATTCACGGTTTACCGATAAACCTCCGCAGCTTCGCCCACTCATCATCATTCACTCCGTGGATATGCTGTGATTTTTTTGTAAGTGTTGCTCTCCCTTCGGTGTCCATACGCTTCCGGCTACTGGCACTGCGCTTCCGGTTTCGCCTTGTACAAGGTGAAGAATCCCCCGCGCGAACTCTTGAGTATTATTTTCTGGGCACTCACCTCCGCTATTTGATGCCTAATGTACACCCTAACAGGGGCCCACAGTCAAAAACGCAACAGCTGTTCCATTTTTTCGCCATGTCCATTCCACCTGTCCAGGAGTAGATGTGCTGAACAATCCTTTTGTTAACACCACTGCCGCTTTATTGCTCGCGTTAGTTCCTCCGGCTCGCCGCGCTCGCTTATAGTCGTGTGTCCGGGAGCGCGCTAACGGCATCTTTTCATCCTGGCCACCTCCGGGACCTCATGCGGCGTCTAGGATGGGGTGTGCTTCCCACTCTCGAACGCCTTGAGTGGTGGAGAATGTTCTACTCAGTAACATGCCCAAACTGCCTCCTTCAGGAAACAAATGGGCATCTTCTTAAGCAATGCGTCATTGCTCGTATTTTCTGGAGGACCCTGCATGCCTGATTTCGTGACCTCGGAGGGAATCGCTTCGTTTCTAGTGGGCGTTGTCATCCTTGTTGCCGCCGTTTCTGCCTTTGGCGCAACCCCTCGGAGGCGCTCGCACCAGGCCGTCGCCTTCGTGCTCTCTTCCGAATCCTTGAGCGCGTGTGCACGGAGCTTCTATTTGTTCTGTTGGAGGAGCTCTTCTTCCTCGATGAGGAGGAATTCCTTCGGCACTGGTCTTGCCCTTTTGTGTTGGTCTGTGACACATGCGTGAAGCTTGTTTTTCGGCCTTCCTGGTTTTGGCAGGCGACGCCTCGGTTGATATCGGCAGAAGCTCCGCGTAAATACGCAAAATGTACGGGATGCTTCACATTTAGGGGAAAACTCGAAGCACATTGCAATGTACTCCGAGTTTTCCCGTAAGTGTGAAACAGCCTGTACATATTCACGTTTTATTTGTGCTTTCTGTTTTACCACGTAATGTGCATATACGTGTACCGTGACAAATTATTTCTATGTGTGTGTAAATGGGCGAAACACCAATGTCCGCGTTGCCTCCGTGTCATTCCATGTGTGGATTTATGGCCATGTTACTGAAGTCTGTTCTTTCATTCTCGTAAACGTATGTCTAACAAGCAAATCTTATGTTGAGTTGTTGTTAATGTTATTTGTATGTGATATAATTAACTTTTAAACACCTTTTTTGATTGCCTTTCGGTCTGCACAAGGGAGAGATAACCGCTATCCCGTAGTAGAGTACTTACAGTGCCCGTAATCGTTCACATTTTGTTCTAAATACACCTTGCGCAGCGAAGCTGCTAATCGGCACAGCTTATTTTATTGATCTGCCACAGTAGTATGCATATCGTACTCTAACGTGTCCACAATTTGTTCTAAAAAGACACATGTTAACACGAGCAGAATGAAACAGCCCCTCCACGTCTGGGCTCGAAACCCAGCACAGCCAAGGAAATTTATTTTGGTTTAAAATCTGTTTTGCAATAGCGATTCGTCTATCGCGACGAAGAGACGAATAACATTCTCTTCGAGTCGGCATAGAAATGCTTGTGCGTGTAAAATGTGCCAGCGGCTGAATTTCAGCTTCTGACCTCTAGTACCGAAGCCCTCTGCTTTAAGTACTATGCCAGTGGTGTACGCCTTATTAGGCGGAATATGACTTTGGTAACATCTGTAGAGGGCCCCTAAACTACCAACAGACGCTCGCGCGCTTTTCTCCGTGCCTTTCCGCTATTCGAAACGACTGTCGCGACGTCACCTGTCCACTTAGGGGACGTCGCGAGCAACATATGCCGTCAGGGGCGAAAAAAAAATCACAGCATATCCACGGAGTGAATGATGATGAGTGGGCGAAGCTGCGGAGGTTCATCGGTAAACCGTGAATCTTCCGTGAATTCTGCCCAGTACATCATCACCGACGTGAGATCGGGCGCGTTTATACTAAAGGTTCGATGAGTTATGACGACTTGCAGCTCACTTTAATTTTACATGTACGCTGTGAATTTTGATTGTTTAGAAAACCATTGCTTTAGAAAACATCTGGCGTCTTTCGTTAAGCAGCTGGCGTCTTTTCGTTTTGCTTTAGAAACATCTGGCGTTATTTCGTTTTGCATTTACAAAACATCTGGCGTCTTTCGTTGGTTTATTTCATCAATCAACGGCGTTTTGAACAAAATTTTTATTGTTTAATCACGCACAGGAGAAATCTCACCAGGCACTACCTTGGAGGTAAGCAATGGCTGCTAATGGGAATGAGAGACAGAAGAAGTCGGCTTTTAGCTAACACTTACACTTCTACTTCTACTAACGTTTCCTACTGGAACATGCCAATGGCTGCTAATGGGGAATGAGAGACAGAAGAATTCGGCTTTTAGTTAACGCGCACGCTGCGAATTTTTTATTGTTCAACAACGCACAGGAAAAAATCACAGCATATCCACGGAGTGAATGATGATGAGTGGGCGAAGCTGCGGAGGTTCATCGGTAAACCGTGAATCTTCCGTGAATTCTGCCCAGTACATCATCACCGACGTGAGATCGGGCGCGTTTATACTAAAGCTTCGATGAGTTATGACGACTTGCAGCTCACTTTAATTTTACATGTACGCTGTGAATTTTTATTGTTTAGAAAACCATTGCTTTAGAAAAATCTGGCGTCTTTCGTTAAGCAGCTGGCGTCTTTTCGTTTTTCTTTAGAAACATCTGGCGTTCTTTCGTTTTGCTTTTACAAAACATCTGGCGTCTTTCGTTGGTTTATTTCATCAATCAACGGCGTTTTGAACAAAATTTTTATTGTTTAATCACGCACAGGAGAAATCTCACCAGGCACTACCTTGGAGGTAAACAATGGCTGCTAATGGGAATGAGAGACAGAAGAAGTCGGCTTTTAGCTAACACTTACACTTCTACTTCTACTAACGTTTCCTACTGGAACATGCCAATGGCTGCTAATGGGGAATGAGAGACAGAAGAATTCGGCTTTTAGTTAACGCGCACGCTGCGAATTTTTTATTGTTCAACAACGCACAGGAAAAATCTCCCACCGGCACCACCTTGGAGGTCAAAGCGTAAGACTTGTTACGGACTACGACTACTACTACTACTACTACGACGACGACGACTACGAGGGACGAACGGGTGCCGCCTTAAGGAGCTTCGCCCCTAAAATCTCCCACCGGCACCACCTTGGAGGTCAAGATCTGGTACTAGCCTTACGACTGGTTACGCACTACGACTACGACAACTACGAGGGACGAACGTCCTCTTCTCTTGTGTCCTTGTCAATTTCGTGCGCTACGAGGGACGAACGGGTGCCGCTTTAAGGAGCTTCGCCCCTAAAAAACCTGTTTTCTGCTAGCAGGTGCGCACGCTCCTTGCGTTTTGCAGCACTGTGGAAGCTATGGGGCTCCTCAGCCAATAGGAAGAGCGAGCACACCTCACGATGCATTCATCCGCGCAACGTCGTCTGCTCGGCGTTCCCGTAGCCGTAAAGCGTTGTGCGAATAGAGCGAGCACACGGGAGCAACCAACGCTCATAGCGTTGGGCAGCAACAGCAGCGCCGCAAAAAAAGAAGAAAGAAAAAAAACATGCGTTGGGCAGGCGCTGCGTTGGGCGAGTAAAACAAACAAGTGGTAGCGACCAACGCTGTGAGCGTTGGGCAGCAGCGGTAGCGTCGGGGAAAAAAAGAAAGAATAACATGGCAGCACACGTCGACGCTGGTTCCTTGCACCTCGAAATTAAAGGGGCCGCAACACGGTCGCCCAAATATTTGTGTTTTTCAGCGTAAACTAGAAGTAGAGGGTCTATTATACCTATACGGATTTCAAAAGTGGGCCGTAAAAGACTATTTCAGTGCAAAACAAGACCTATAGAAGTCGCCGGCTGTAAAGCCCGCCCACCGCCGGCGACCGCCATTTTGCTATGGCGCGTGTGACGTCACCATAGAGTTTCTTACAAGAATACCTAGAGGGAAATCTGGCGCCACCGTCTATGAGAATTTCTTAAGGGCCGCCGTTGGAGCGCTGGGAATGACGGTATATGTGCCTGCAAGGCTTGTGTTGGCTGGTGTTGTGCGAGGCTTCGGCTGAAAAGTGGATACGACTGCGCAAATAAGCTTCTCTAAAACAAATCTTTTATAAACGGATGTCATTTACGCGTAGTATATTTTAAAATAAACGTCCACGCACCTTGATGGCATAACCAAACGGCGAAAGAACGAAACAGACGACGAACGGCGGCAGAGAGAACGCTGCCTTTGTCGTCTGCCTGCCAAGTTTAGCGGCCGTCGGTTACTTTTTACGCTTCGTAAAACTATACATCGACGCAGAAGTTTTCAATGTTAAATAAAACTCGTTTTTCTGAAATAATAAAAAACAAATAGCTCACTACGTGCTCCTTCAGTAAGAAATCAACCATTTCGACGCAAGGAACGCGTTGAAGCCAGACGCGTCTTCGAGGTTTCTGGGCTCTACGTGAAGGATACGAATCCGAGTCAAGTTCGAAGCTCACATATCCCCGGCATTCCCATACGTCCACCAGCTTGCAGCGCCACTTTTCCCTCTAGGACGTCACGGAGCCGTCGTCTTCTACCAAAGTTTCCGCCGCTGCAAATCGTTTAATTTCAGTGTCAAGCTGAAGAAAGCTCAAATATTTCGATATCACGTGCAGCTGACCACGGAACAATATCGTTCGCCGCAATGAAGAGGAGCTAGCTGCTTGTTATGTCACGGCTCGCGAGTGCACCAGTGTTGCCTGACTCTCGCGCCGCTCGCGTGTTTATAAAAGTATTCGATTAAAAATTGAGTGCTCGACCAAATGCGCTAAAATTTCGCCAGCTTATTTGTGAATGCACAAGGATTAATCCACATAACACAGATTATGATCGAAAATTGGGTGTCATGGCCCCTTTCAGAAGTCGCAGTCGAGAGCTGTGCGGCCCGTACTAAACCGACTCTTGTGTTTGCGTTATATATGCCTCCCGGTGCTTCGACAGCAATGCATCGCGCTCAATATGACTTGCAACACGGGAGCGCGTGGCCTCACGAGTTCAAAGATTGCGCATAGCTTCAGCTTGTTTTTATTTCAACAACTAAATGATATTTTCATATTGGTATCATACCCAAGTGAGTGAACAGCGTTTAGTTAAGGAAATAAGGGCTACTGGAAGCGATGCGCAGTCTTGGAACTCGTGAGGCCACGCGCTCCCATGTTGCAAGTCATATTGAGCGCGACTGTACTCGTGCCTATTTTGCACTGTTTCCAAGATTCATTCTCAAATTCTCGGCGACAACGCTTAGCAGGCATGGCTGAACAAACAGCTAATAAAAAAACGCCAGGCCTGCGCTGAAACCGCAGCACAGTCACAGCGAAAGCTGGAAGAGCGGCGTTTCTAGAGCCCGTTAAGCCCTCTTGGGGCTACAATACAAGTACACTAGAAAGGTACCCACTACGCCATAAATCACAATTTTTGTGAAGTTGGGAATCACCTACTAAGCCATTATTCGTTATTCTGCGGAGAAACCAGGCACCAGCTACACGTCTGTAAGGCATTATGTGAACTTCGTTGACGCGACGACTGATCACGATGAAGAATTATGGCTCAGCCCTTTGTAATGGGTTGGAATCTTCAAACGGCCCACCAGTTATGTAATTTGCATTGGGTGACGCCCGGTCGCTTTTTCCCTCTCCCGTCATGCTGTATAACATACGTTGACGTGGGAGAGAGCCGGGGGGGGGGGGCGCGAAGAACTTTACTGAGACCCGAGGAAATGGATCATGCGCTTATGGGCTTCCTTGGCAACCAATACAAGTGCACTTGCGAGGAACCCACTACGCTATAAATCTGTGTAATTTTACTGAGACCCCGAGGAAGTGGATCATGCGCTTATGGGCTTCCTTGGCAACCAATAAAAGTGCACTTGCGAGGAACCCACTACGCTATAAATCATTGTAATCTTTGAGAAGTAGGGCAGCAGGCACTGTGCCATTTTTCGTCATTTTACGGAGAGCGTTGGTACCTGCTAAATGCATGTAAGGCATTATGCGCACTTTGTTGATGCTGTGCCTGATGACGATGAAGAATTATGGCATAGTCCTTTGTAATGGGTTGGAAGCATTCAACAACCTACTCATTGCGCAAATCGCATTGTGTGACGCCTGGTTACAGAATTCGCGTTGTGCGACGCTTGGTGCTTATTTTACTCTTCTAGCACGCTATGTTGCATATGCTAAAGTTGTTCCTTCCCGACATGAAACCTGTATAGGACCTGTATAGGATGACGATGAAGAATTATGGCATAGTCCTTTGTAATGGGTTGGAAGCATTCAACAACCTACTCGTTGCGCAAATCGCATTGTGTGACGCCTGGTTACAGAATTCGCGTTGTGCGACGCTTGGTGCTTATTCTACTCTTCTAGCACGCTATGCTGCATATGCTAAAGTGGTTGCTTCCCGACATGAAACCTGTATAGGACCTTTTTGCAAAGCAGTTTCAAGCACCGGCGTGGCTCAGAGGTTGAATACTGGGCTCCCACGCAGAGGGCCCAGGTTCGAACCTCGTTCCATCCGGGAATTTTTTTCTTATTTAGTTTTTTTCTTATTTCGAGCGATACTGGTTACGGACACCGGCGGCGGCGGCGGCGGCGGACAACTACGGCGCCAAAAACGGCCGGTGAAATGATCTCATAACAGCTTTCGCTGTAAAACGTGCCTGATACATTGTCCTCAGCGTGAGATGGCACAAAGCGATAGCAGATTCCGCCATTTATTTATTGCTGTCAGGACAGTGGGCAAGTAGCAAACGCGAGTTTGCTACTTCCCCACTGCGGGCGATCGCGTCTGCATGGGCGCTGCGATGTTGGTTCGTCATCACAATTATCGTAAGTTACCGATGCAATAATTAAATTGCTCATGACGTACATGCGAATCCTGCTTAGCGCATCACGTATTGCTGTGACGCGTAGCACCTTCTCCAATTATAATGTAATTACAAACTAAACTATGTTTTGCTGCGCAAGAGTGTGACTTGCTTACACCTCGTAGCTTCCACCCTGCTGCAACCAGCTTGTGAGATGGAGTATCCGCCTCGTGCATCGGTATGGTGGCGCCACCGCTCGGCTAAGGCGGTTGTACCCTCTCCCAACCCCCCATAGGATCTCATGCATTTTGAATGAAGTTTGCGATTTCGTTGCGCAAAAACAAACTAACGCCATCTCTCGACAATACGCCACACCGACGACGCAACACTTCCTCTTGCTTCCACCGATACGCGATGCTCCTAGGTGCCCCTCTCTCCACTTTCTTTTATTTCTTTCGGTAGCCGTGAGAGCGCGCGCTGTGCACTGTACTGTAGCGCACCCGACAAGACCGTCTGGGCTCGTCGCTTTCGTCGCGTCTTCCTTGAACGTTGCAACGTTAATATTGTGTTAAGGCGGTGGCCACACGTCGGACGATGAGCCCTGATTTCGTTCAGCTGCCATCTCATCAACGGCAATGTTTCAGACGCCTCAGTTGTGTACTTTTGTCCGTTGGTTGCGGGACAAGATGGCCTCCTGCAAGACCGCGTTTTTCCAAGTCAGCTGTGTGCGTAGTTCTCGGCGTCGTAGCAGTTTGATGTCGCGAGGACGTCAACTGGTGCTACATCGTGGGAACCGCTGAAGTGACTGCAAGCTTGACGACATTGTGCCAGAATATTCTAGCGTACTGTACGCGCACAATTGTGCTACATTTAAAATACCGCACTTGGCCTCGCGCGTCAACCTGGTACGCCTGTGTGCAACAAGTGTGTTGTTATCGTTGTTGCGTCGGTTAATATTGAATTGCAATTGGAATACCGTTTTTGCAAAGGTAATTGAAGCTGTACGTAGTTGTCCTGCTATATGCTCGCTACTCCACGAACATTACTTTTAGAATCGCATTTTATTTTGAGCTGCACGTAACAAAGGAGGATCTAGCATACGAGATACATTACACGCGTGCGCATTTCCTATATAACTCTGAGTAATGCCACGCGTGCGCATTTCCTATATAAGTCTGAGTAATGCCATGCTCAATTTAAAGCGCATGTGTTAGAGGGTTGTGGCTTCAATGGTGAAAGTGATTAGATATTCCGAAATATGTGATTGCAATGCAGTTAGAACTTTCTCATATGTTAATACGGTCTGTGAACGAAAAAAAAACGCTGTGTGAATGTTTGTTGGTCATTTGCTACAGTACTTTCACGCATTATTATGCAGATGTGTGACGGCTGCTAAAACGTTCAGGAAGTTAGATTTTGGTTTTCTTGGCCTAGTTGAGTGCTACGAGTGTTGGGCGAAGATAAAATCGCGTGTCTTTTGTGCGTTTCTTAAGCAGGCATACAGCCGTAATAGTCATTGTTGTTGTACTGTTTGGGGTGTTCAATAAAACAAGAATGCTGTTTTGTACTGCAACAATTTTTATTTCATCTGTGTTAACAGATCACGCAAACAACTTGGACACATGCACGTAAGAAACGTACGCAGTGCATCGCGCGCACGCATAAAAAACGGGCCTGTCATTTTGAAACAAATAATATAGAACAATCGACGTAACAGACGGCATGGTTGTCTATTGGAGCAGCGTCGGCAGTACAAATATCAAACCAGAATGAAACATGAATAGAAAAAAACCCGCATTTCCCCGAAGGGGAGTATGAGGAAGTGCGAAGCACGGGGTGATGCTATGAGGGGGCGCGCGCGACTAAACTGCAGAGCCGAGCGAAGGAGACGGCAGCGAGAGAGCACGCGCCAGCCGACCCACGGAGGTCTGGCCGTTTTTAAGTGCAAAGCACTTTTACTGATGATGATGATCTGTCTTCCGAACTCGTTCCAAAGAACCCGCAACGCGTTCAACTTGTTGGCGGCGTTGCGCACGCCCGAGATGGGGCTCAGGTTGTTGAACCACAGTCGATCGCACACCGCGCAGCTATATCCGAAGCTGCGGTCCAGGAAGTCTCGCTTGAAGCGCGCGTCCGGCCGATCGAATTCGAGGGCCCGCGCTCGCTCACGCATCGCGCGTCCCCGCGCCAGATCGGCTTCGGGGTGCTCGGCTCGCTTCGCACGCTTTCGTTCGGCGTCTCGCTGGTCTCGCCGCCGGCCTTCATCACCATAGGCAATGCGCGGGGCGCGCGCAGCCACGGAGGGGAGGCGGAGCGCGCGCAGTCACGTGGGGCGTGACGTCGCTGCGCCGTTGCTACAGACGCTCCTCTCCGCTGCTCGCGCCGTTGCTATGGGACGGCGGATTCAGGGTCGCTTATAAAGTGCATTCGCACTTAAAAACGGAGAGTAACAGGCGCTTTGCCCACGGCTTCTATGAGCCGCGCATATCCACCTATCGCCACCGTCCGCCGTTGGTGGCGCCACCAGTACCACTGAAAGCAGCAGCGCACGAGGCGGATAGGTGGCGTTGTTTCACCTCGGACGCTGAGGAAAGGCACTCGGAGAGGTGGACAGACTAGCCGACGAACGCACCGTAGCGAAGGAAACAGCGAAACAAGCAAACGCCTGTATAACTCCGGTAGCGTTCTCTGTAGACTCGTGCAGAACTGCGACGCCACAACTAAATTTCGACCTCTGGGTGCTTTAGCGGCCCTTTGAGAACGCCCCGCTTGCAGTCAAGCGAGTTCAGACGCTTTGCGCGTTTCTCGCCAAGCTGATGGTTTTCTAAAGGAACTTGAAGCCCGGGAGACGCTTGGTGCACTTGCCCGATCTCATCTCTTGCATGCACCATCGAGGTACGAAGCCTGGGCTGGTATTCTGTAAGTGTCCACTAAGCGGATTGTCCATTTATTCCCGCTCTGATTGGCTAATCTTCACAGCGAGTGGGACGGCACCAATAGCGAAACGTGGCTTTCATCTTTATCCAATTAAGCAGACGCTTAAACGTACAGTCCATTTTGGGGGCGCTTCTAGAACGCCACCCTTGCAGCACTGGCGGTGCCGTCGTTGGCTGTCATTTCTCTAATCGTCTCCAGTCGCCCGGCACAACCTGTGCACCCATCCCGCAACGTAATTCTAAAGCGTTCGTTTCTATCGCACTTACCCTCAACTGACACTGAATTTTAGTTCTGCAAGCTGCTCTAAAAAAAAGGTGTCTATTTTTATGCGCGTTACCAATGCTCCGTTGCTTCTTCACTAAGATAGTCAAATTAATCAAACTCAAGCCTCGTTGCGATTCGTCACACGAGAATGAAAGAACCACACGGAATAAATACAAATATGAGCAGGAAACGTCGGCACAGCAGGCGTGAATTCGCTCCCCTGCGTACGCTGCGCCCAACGAAACACGTATCGAATGCCGTCATGCCCATGTGGGTATCCAGCTCATTAGATATTGTACTCAAAATCTCGGTCTATCCTCAACACGTTGCTCCGGGACAGCTGCAATAAAACTGTATTCTGGATTCATTTTAATTGCATTCAGGGCAGACCGCTCTTTAATTTGTAAACCTTTTTCGTCATCGCCTCCGACGCTATATTTACGTCGCCTTTTATTGGTGTACACGTAAGGTGAAGGCAGGAAAGCAAAACCTGCTGGCATTGTTGCAGACCTAGTCCAACAGAGAGAAAACACTCAAACGCCGAAAACGCAACAATTCCGATAGCAAAGTAAAAAGGGAATGCCACTTCACGCTCTTCATACACGTGTAAGTGATATGCGCGTTGGAAGATGGTATCGACACCTCTACAGCCTAAAGAAAAATTTGCACCTAATTGCAGTGTTATATGCACCACCGTTAACGTTACATATTTCCACCCTTAAACGTCGGTAGCTGACAGACACAAGAAACGGCAGTCAAAGGCTGTAAATCCAACTTTTTCAGACGGACTGGCACATGGGAACGTATGCATCACGATTGGTGTTTTATGCGATCATGAAACAACTGTTTCATTTTCAAAGTAACCTCGTGATACCTTCGGGGCACTGCTTTATTTTTTTAATGCTGCAGCTGTATAAATAAGTGGTAAAATATTAAGGACACTATTGATGGGGCGTACAAAGAGCATGCCAAACCGAAATAAAGGCGCGAAAGGTGCGCCCAGGAATTTCCTTTTGGGCACAGACAACCGTTTAGGGAACATTATTTGTACAACTCGGTCCGAATATAATGGGTCTGACATCCCGAATCGCCTGAGTGGGTTATGAGGAATGCTTTAATAGGAGACAATGGATTAAATTCAAGCCCTTAATGTTCCTTCATACTCAACCTAATAATGCTGCACTAGGTTTCTCGTATTTCCCCCCGGCCAGAATGGTTTCGCGAAATCGGATCCGCGACCTTGTACTTGGCAGCAGAGTGCCTCAGCCACGACAAAATTGCACTGGGTCCATATTCGGTTGGCAGATAAACTTAAACTGCCAGAGCGAAATACATTTTAGGGTATTAGATTTCAATGAGGACATATGTGAACAGCACTACAAGCGCAACATAAAGGCCCGTTTGCACTTGGCTTTCTGGATTTCCTCGAGCCGAGGTGTTTTAATAGTATCAAGCAAAGCAAATGATGTTGTTATTAAGCACTCTTAAGGGAAGTGGTCCAATACTGCACTAGACATCGAAAACGAAGACGTATTGAGAATGAAGGAGCGTAGGCAGGGGGTATGTCACAAAGCTTCCCGTAAATACCTAACAAAAATGCGACGCAAAGCAACAAGCCTATCCAGCCCCTACTGCCCAGAAGAGGATGGCCCCGCCCCCATCTCCATCCCCCAATCCCCGAAAGATATTGTTGGCTGCGCCACTGCGAATATGGTCATAAAAGTTACTATGACGCTCCCGAATCGATCCTAACAGTTCTATAAACCTACCCACATGTGCGAACTAGCCGGGTACTTTGTATGCACTCAAGCAAGCTGAAGACGTCATCCAGAAGCACAGCCTGTCAGCCTACGTACCTTAGCCTCCCTTACTCCTCACCCATTCGATTGATAAAGTTGTTACTCACTCAACATGCTCGGTATTTTCAGTATATTCCGCTGTCTGTGAAGGAAAGCGATAAATTTGCAGAATTGAAGGAAAAGAAATTCTTCAAGTTGTAGGTCATCTTCCCGTTAGACTGCAGGAAGGCTCTAGTTAACTTCAATTGAATGACAACCGAAGCATAACCGCGGTCATCCAGAAAGGCTCTTGTGAGTCTCAGTACACAAATCACGACTACATCCAGAAGCGGCAGGAAGACGCAGGTGAAATACACCTCCAAGCGAAACCGCTCTCTAATCCCAGAGGATCAAGAGATAGCGTCAGAGTGGAAAGTTCAAGGCAGCGCAAAGTTCTCACTTACGCGTACTTTTCAGAGTCAGTAAAATACTAACCGAGTACACTCCTGCTCACGCACGTCCGCAAGAAAATTTCTCTTCTTCATTACATAGGCTCATTACCTTTTCCGAGCAATGAGAAGCCTGCTGGAGACGGATGCTCCTGATAGGTCATCCAACCTTCGTTCTCTTACGGCTGTAGATGTCGTCTCACTTTAATCACCGCAAATGCAAAGCAATGATAAAAAACACGTTGGTTACTATGTTTAGATTGCAGATGCTCGAAGCGCGGCGTGCTTGCCGCAAGCAAATACAAAAAACTGATATTTTGTATTGGGCAAAGGGTTCCGGCCACTATCTTCATACCGACCATAGCGCGCTATCGGCTTCAAGAGCCAGACTTGATATGCAAAACAGTTGGTTGGACACAGGTTAATTTTTCTGTTTCTCTCACATGCAGCTGTCCTAATTCGAGGAAAAAAACACAAAGCTTCTATTTTCGCCGGTGGGTATAAAAGTCGATTCGGAATTTTTGCCCGACACTCATTTCTTCCGAGCACTCCCCAGCGCCCAGAAATCCGCTCAGCCATGATCGCTGTAAGTAGTCCCAACTCTTCTTGTTATCACTATATGAAGCCTTGAAAGTCAAGTTTCAGAATAGCACTATCCGTAGTTCAGAGGGTCCATTGGTGACTCAAGCACTTTCGACACCTCCTTCGCTTTCTTAAACGGATTGTTTGACTACATAATCCTTCTTGTGTTCTCCATAGAAATGATAACTATAAAAGAAAACTCGTCAGCCAAATGTACGCGTTCAAGAGTGCATAAACATGCTTTCTTCTGTATTATCACAAAGTGTAGTGTATTACTACAAAGTGCGACAGTGTCCCTAAGTTTGCGATGTCAGGCGTTGAATGGCTGCACAAACGCGAGACGCAGCCAGAATATGACAAATACGAAGTGAGCCACTGGGGGGTGTTTATCTTCTTGACATCGTATTGTTACGCTACCACACACTTGTGAATAACCCTTCATGCTTCATATGCTTGGAGCTTTATTTCAATGTTAATCAAAGGCGAGCCTAAGAAATGTGACCAAGGCTTATAGAGTTAATGCGCATGACATCTTTTCTGCCTGCATGTTTTCGGCTTACAATGCTCTTCAAAATCCTATATCTAGCGCTCTTAAAAATGTTTTGCCTTCTCCTGCCCAGGAGGCATTAACTTATCGCGTCTGTGTATCCGCTTCAGGTCTTTTGCCTCCTCGCCGCCTCCTTGGCAATGCCATGGCAGGGTACGTCCCGACGTACGGCCTGCCGGTGGCCGGCTACCCTACCGTGCCAGCTGTTTCAACCGTCCACGCTGCACCCGTAGCCGCATTGCAGACTGTCCACCATACCGTGCCAGTGACTCCCACTGTTCACAACGTGGCCACCCCGTACGGCTACCGCACGACCGGCGTTAGCTACAGCCACAGAGTCGACCCCACCAGTGCGCGTACGCTACGCGTACGGCCTCACACGTACGGCGCCTCAACTACGGATACGGACTGGACGCCTACGGATACCCGACCGTTGTGAAGAAGTGGTGAGTCGTGAGCTAACTTTGTCTACGACTAGGTTTGGCATTCACTCGCCGTTACCTACACCTTATCGGCCGTGCCGACAGTCCAATTACGAGATGTGTGGCACTCCTGAGACTGTCGAACACCTCCTGTGCGTCTGCCCACGATACCTCACGCAAAGAAATTCAATTGCAGCCGTCTTGTTGTCATCGAAGCAACAACAATTCAGAAAAGTTCTGTTGGGACCACCACCATGTCATCAGCGCGATATTCTGAAAGCGCTGAACATGTTTTTGCGCGATACAGAGCTCGACGAGAGACTGTAAATAGTTTTTGGACATTCAAGCTTACTTCGTCGCCACTTTTCTCCATCATCATCATCCGCATCTTCTCTCCCCTCTCTCTACTACCACTCTCCCCTTTCGTAATGCTGAGTAGCAGGCCGGAACATTGATTCAGGCCGACTTTCAGCTTTTCTGCCATAATAAACATTTTCTCTCTCTTGTGTGAACGACTCCACTTTACGTTTTCTGACATTCAGAGAATTACTCCGCGTCCTACTAGCTGGTCACTGTGTCAATTTTTTTCCGTATATGTTTCCTGGCTTCGTTGTTGAAACGGTGTTTTATCATGACCAAATAATACCAGTTGCACTCAAAAGATATAGGGGCGAACAAAGATGCTCTTTACTAGGCCCGGAAACTGGCGAGCACCATCTATTTTTTAGTATTTCGTAAATGCATATATCTTAAAAAGCGGTCCAAATAAACGAAAACCAAAGAGGAAAAGAAGCACGAAACTCCGCCCTGATCTCCCTGGTACAGAGTGTGTTATTTGCCCTGCGTTTAAGTTAAACCAACCAGCCTAAGTATCAGCGTAATGACATTCGGGGAATACTTTAGTCTAATTCTTGAAATAGTGCCGAATGTGACGCCCATCGTGGACTAATACGACCGTGATACCAGCAAGACCGAGTAACTACAATTTTCTGTTGGGAACAAAATTCGATTAGGCTAACAGCTCCGCATTTCTAGTGCACAAAACAAAAGCGAGTTTATATTCTCCTTGTTGGTTTCGTGCCCTCGACGTCAGTACGAATATTTGCCTTTTTCCTGTATTATTCACAAAAAGCATATCGATACATACGTATCTGTGCTGACAGATTACAAGTTAAGATTGCAAGGAATTGTTATCATTTTCTTCACCGCAAAAAATAGCAGCAAAAGCGTGCGTGTAGTTTGTCGAAGAGGCTGTCCAATGTTCCATCGCTTGCACTCTTTGCAGAACTCCCAAAGCCTTAATCACTGTCTAATTTTTTTCTATACATCATATATTTTGATCTTGCAGAGACGTGACAATGCGAGACGTGCGATTCCTCTTCAAGCCCATGACAAGATACAGAGCGAGACACCATCAAGGGAAGAGTGCTTGAGCAGATCAGTTGTTGGTCGGTTTTCGGCCAGAAAATGAAATAAACACATGCAACCAATCTGGCGTTTTCCTTGAGTTCTCTTTGATATTATCGCATCGTTCGTAGGTAGCGTGGATTGTTTTGCGCGTAAATAATTTTGGTGCCAATTAAACATTGCCACGCTTCGCGAACCGTACTTCTTCAATCGAGTTCTGCTATCTATGCGACGGTGTACAGTGTGAAGGGAGTGTTATTATTATTATTATATATTATTATTATTAGTAGTAGTAGTAGTAGTGTAGTAGTAGTAGTAGTAGTAGAATAGTAGTAGTATAGTGTAGTAGTAGTAGTAGTAGTAGTGGTAGTAGTAGCAGTATTTTGTTGCAGAAAGCAAGGTGTTACACGAACATGCATTCAGAAGCTATGTTAACGTATCGTTGCGTCTATCTCTACAGTATTGGTATGAAGGCTCTCTCGCCCTACAGAAACAGGAAACCGGGCTGGCTACTTCTTGGCATCCCCAGAGCATAAAAGCGGCCCTCCACCCAAAAGCCCGTGGGAAGTTTACAAATAGAGTGGGCAGATCAGCGCGTAGTCGCAAAACTTCATTTGGAATTTTTTCGCGCCGCTTTTTCGCTTTTCCCGTTATCTCAAGACCTAGACGACATTAACCCAAAGTGATGAGTTCCACCATCTTGAACTAGTGCGCTAAACATTTGTGACTTCGAGCCAGCACATCTTGGTACAGCACAACAACATCGCAGCCGCCGGTGATAATTTCTCTTTTATACGAGCCTTAGCTGAAGAAGTTCTCAAAGCTGCATTATTATTATCGTGGTAGACTTGTGGAAGAGAAGGATTGTCGTAGACCCTTTTTTTAACCTCTTATCAACTTCCTGGGCCTTCCCTGCAAGCCGTTGGTAATGAAAGAAAAGATCTTGTGTTTTCGTATTAACGCGATAGCGTTAAGCAGTTCAGGTGTAGCGTCGGTGTCGTTGGTTTGAGCGAAAAATCAGCGTTGTCCGCGACCTAAAAATTGTGAACGATGCAAATAAAACAAATAATAAGATCTCCGATTCGAGTGAGAATCGAACCCAGGCCTTCTGCGTGTCAAGCAGGTGTTCTACCACAAAGCGAGTCACCCTTGAAACCGCTTCTAAAACAAAACTCTATATGAATGTCATGTAGTAGGAGGAGTCCCCTTCGCGCATTAATAATGCATGGCAGAAGCGTAGAATCGCCCAAGCGTCAAAAATGTGCATTGCGCAAAGACTATGTGGTTTACAGGCCCACCCATTACAAACGCTCAGGCATAGTCAACAACAGCAAAAACATGTGTGGAGCTGCTGAGGTGCACGTGTTGCCTAAGAACGCGTAGTGGGTATTTCGCAAAAGGAAGATTAGGGCGTGGCGGGGACTTCGCAACTGTGCTTGCAGTAGGCATTCTAGGATAGTTTGAAACGGCCAATGCTACGCGCACAGACGTTCCTTTTCTTGCGGTACGTGTTGAGACATGCACGAGAACCGAAGCTAGGCTAGCAAATGAGAAGCCGATGCGCACGGGGCCCGATTACGCTATCGTGCTCTACTCTTGAGGTGAAGCTCAGGCGTCCTCGACAGTTTTTATTTACCTTCTGTGTATCAGCTTAGAGTCTGGCTATTATTGTAGATTTAGCTGATACCCGCGTTTTGTAGTTTATGTCAATTTGAAAAACAATTTGTTTTACGCTTAATGCTTTCTGCTGTGTTTGGGTCTTATAGCTGCCTGTTGGAAGAAATAGTTATACCTATATTCCGTTGCTTTAGGCACACAATGTTGCGCGCATACATGAAGACACAAACAAATGCACTTAATTTCCATAGCCTGCCAACAAAGTTGTCGTCCCAATCCTACGTACAGTTCGTCAGATATCTGTTGTATCCCATAGTATTCTGAACCAGGCTACCGCGTGGTCATGCAACTAATTTTTTTAATTTGCATCTGGCTCCTATTCGTAACTCTTTGCAAATCGCATTTGTATGCACATGAATTCGTTTTCTCTATCAGCGACGTGTTAGCGGTTGCGTTTCGGATGAAATAAAATTACAAGAAAAAAGTAAGAATTTTTGCGTA